>NW_026600651.1:0-159589 GCF_029448725.1 Salvelinus fontinalis | reverse complement strand
GAGAGATGAGAGGAAGAGAGGAGAGGAGAGGAAGAGAGGAGAGGAGAGGAAGAGAGAGGAGAGGAAGAGAGAGGAGAGGAAGAGAGAGGAGAGGAAGAGAGAGGAGAGGAAGAGAGAGGAGAGGAAGAGAGAGGAGAGGAAGAGAGAGGAGAGGAAGAGAGAGGAGAGGAAGAGAGAGGAGAGGAAGAGAGAGGAGAGGAAGAGAGAGGAGAGGAAGAGAGAGGAGAGGAAGAGAGAGGAGAGGAAGAGAGAGGAGAGGAAGAGAGAGGAGAGGAAGAGAGAGGAGAGGAAGAGAGAGGAGAGGAAGAGAGAGGAGAGGAAGAGAGAGGAGAGAGAGAGGAGAGGAAGAGAGAGGAGAGGAGAGAGAGGAGAGGAGAGGAAGAGAGAGGAGAGGAAGAGAGAGGAGAGGAAGAGAGAGGAGAGGAAGAGAGAGGACAGAGAAGAGGAGGGAGAGGAGAGGAGAGGAGGAGAGGAGAGGAAGAGAGAGGAGAGGAAGAGAGAGGAGAGGAAGAGAGAGGAGAGGAAGAGAGAGGAGAGGAAGAGAGAGGAGAGGAGGAGGGAGAGGAGAGGGGAGAGGAGAGAGGAGAGGAGAGAGGGGAGAGGAGAGAGAGGAGAGGAGAGGAGAGGGAGAGGAGAGGAGAGGGAGAGGAGAGGAGAGGGAGAGAGATGAGAGGAGAGGAAGAGAGATGAGAGGAGAGGAAGAGAGATGATAGGAGAGGGAGTTCGTACTGTTGGGTGACCTAAACTGGGATATGCTTAACACCCGGCCGTCCTACAATCTAAGCTAGATGCCCTCAATCTCACACAAATGATCAAGAAACCTACAAGGTACAACCCTAAATCCGTAACCATGGGCACACTCATAGATATCATCCAGACCAACTTGCCCTCTAAATACACCTCTGCTGTCTTCAACCGGGATCTCAGCGATCGCTGCCTCGTTGCCTGTGTCCGTAATGGGTCCGCGGTCAAACTACCACCCCTTATCACTGTCAAACGCTCCCTTAAACACTTGGTTGCTCTTTAAAAGTGTTTTCCTCACCATCTTAAATAAGCATGCCCCGTTCAAAAAATGTAGAACTAAGAACGGATATAGCCCTTGGTTCACCCCAGACTTGACTGCCCTCGACCAGCACAAAAACATCCTGTGGCAAACTGCATTAACATCGAATAGCCCCTGCGATATGCAACTTTTCAGGGAAGTCAGGAACCAATATACACAGTCAGTTAGGAAAGCTACGGCTAGCTTTTTCAAACAGAAATTTGTATCTTGTAGCACTAATTACAAAACGTTTTGGGACACTAAAGTCCATGGAGAATAAGATCACCTCCTCCCAGCTGCCCACTGCACTGAGGATAGGAAACACTGTCGATTATCGTAGATTTATCGGTGATTTCAATAAGCATTTCTCTACGGCTGGCTATGCTTTCCACCTGGCTGCCCCTACCCCGGCCAACAACTCTGCACCCCCCAATCCCCCCCCCCCGGTTCTCCTTCGCCCAAATTCAGACAGCTGATGTTCTGAAAGAGCAGCAAAATCTGGATCCCTACAAATTAGCTGGGCTAGACAATCTGGACCCTCTCTTTCTAAAATTCTTCGCCAAAATTGTTGCAACCCCTATTACTAGTATGTTCAACCTCTCTTTCGTATCTTCTGAGATCCCCAAAGATTGGAAAGCTGCCGAGGTCATCCCCCTCTTCAAAAGGGAAGACACTCTAGACCCAAACTGTTATAGACCTATATCCATCCTGCCCTGCCTATATCCAAGCCAAGTTAACAAACAGATCACTGACCATTTCAAATCCCACCGTACCTTTTTCACTATGCAATCTGGTTTCCGAGCTGGTCATGGCTGCACCTCAGCCTGCACCTCAGATATCCTAAACAATATCATAACCGCCATCGATAAAAGACAGTACTGTGCAGCCGTCTTCATCGACCTGGCCAAGGCTTTCAACTCTGTAGCTCACCACATTCTTATCAGCAGACTCAATAGCCTTGGTTTCTCAAATGACTGCCTCGCCTGATTCACCAACTACTTCTCAGAGTTTCGTGTGTCAAATTGGAGGGCCTGTTGTCCGGTCCTCTGGCAGTCTCTATGGGTTGCCACAGGGTTCAATTCTCGGGCTGACTCTTTTCTCTGTATATATCAATGATGTCGCTTTTGCTGCGGGTGATTCTCTGATCCACCTCTACGCAGACAACACCATTCTGTATACTTCTGGCCCTTCTTTGGACACTGCGTTAACAAACCTCCAGACGAGCTTCAATGCCATACAACTCTACTTCCGTGGCCTCCAACTGCTTTTAAATGCTAGTAAAACTAAATGCATGCTTTTCAACCGATCGCTACCCGCCCGCCTGACTAGCATCACTACTCTGGACGGTTCTGACTTAGAATATGTGGACAACTACAAATACATAGGTGTCTGGTTAGACTGTAAACGTTCCTTCCAGACTCACATTAAGCATCTCCAATCCAAAATTAAATCTAGAATCGGCTTCCTATTTCGCAAAACAAAGCCTTCACTCATTCTGCCAAACACCCTCGTAAAACGGACTGTCCTACCGATCCTTGACTTCGGCGATGTCATTTACAAAATAGCCTCCAACACTCTACTCAGCAAATTGGATGTAGTCTATCACAGTGCCATCTGTTTTGTCACCAAAGCCCCATATACTACCCACCACTGCGACCTGTACTCTCTCGTTAGCTGGCCCTCGCTACATATTCATCACCAAACCCACTGGCTCCAGGTCATCTATAAGTCTTTGCTAGGTAAAGCCCCGCCTTATCTCGGCTCACTGGTCACCATAGCAACACCCACCCGTAGTACGCGCTCCAGCGGGTATATTTCACTGGTCATCCCCAAAGCCAACACCTGCTTTGGCCGCCTTTCCTTCCAGTTCTCTGCTACCAATGACTGGAATGAACTGCAAAAATCGCTGAAGCTAGAGACCATTATCTCCCTTTAACTTTAAGCATCAGCTGTCAGAGCAGCTTACTGATCACTGTACCTGTACACAGCCCATCTGTAAATAGCACACCCAACTACCTCATCCACCAGTATCTCTACTTGCACATCTATCACTCGTGTTAATTCTAAATTGTAATTATTTCGCCTCTATGGCCTATTTGTCTTACCTTCCTAATCTTACTACATTTGCACTCACTGTACATAGACCTTTTCTATTGTTTTATTGACTGTACGTTTGTTTGTGTAACTCTGTGTTGTATTTGTCGCACTGCTTTGCTTTATCTTGGCCAGGTCACAGTTGTAAATGAGAACTTGTTCTCAACTGGCCTACCTGGTTAAATAAAGGTGAAATAAAAATAATTCTTAAACAATTTAAGAGGGTGAGAGGAGGGAAAGGAAGGATCTATGGCGTTGGTTTTTATGACATGCTTACGTGTTCGCTATGCGGGGGAAAGTGGCTAAAATCTGTTGTAACGGGGATTATTATCATAGCAACACACTTTTTAAGTGAAGACAATCCCACGCTGTGTTAGCTAGGTTTTTTGTGTCTTCAGGTGTAGTTCGTAACGGTTGAAGTGTGTATGTTAGGATGGGAACGATATAATAATTAAGGATGAACCGTGAATTCATGCCAGGAACAAGAAGTGTGAAGTTTTGGATTTCCTCCCTTCTGTAATAAGCAGCCAATGAGGTATTTTTACTTTATTCATGTGTTTAATCCGATGCTGTTATAGCTCCGGCTAAACTGTTTTATTAATGTAAGCACTTCAGAGTTATACCAAGCTAATGTCACTCGTAAGATAAGGTTGTAAGAGTGTGCCTAACTGTGTTTTCATTTACTTTCTAGTTCTCATGGAAGATGATAATTCTGACAAACTACAGAATAAAATCAAGGAACGGTTGTGGTTACTGGAGGGAGGAGAAGGAGAGAAGAGGAGTAAAGCGAGGAGAGAAGAGGAGTAAAGCGAGGAGAGAAGAGAGGGAAATGAGGAAGGGGGGGAGAGGGAAGAAAGGGAGGGGGGAGGAGGAGAGGGAAAGGAAGGGAGGAGAGGGAAAGGAAGGTGAGAAACAGAGGACAGGTTGAGGGAAGAAGACGAGAGAAGAGAGAAGGAAAGGAGAAGAGTATGTGAAGGCAAGGAGAGAGCATAAGAGGAGAGGACGAATCAGAATCAAAGTTTTTCTTGGTTGCATAAACAGATTTGCAGATGTCGCAGGTGCAGCGAAATGCTGGAGGAAGGGAGAGGCCAGAAGAGCTCAGCTGGGGCTCTTCTCTCTGACTGCAGAAACCCACCGCTCTGACCCAGTCACGTGTCTCCAGCCTGACCAGCAGGTCACCCCTGCTGTAGCAGAGGCTGTCTGATATGTGGACACCCAGTAACACCAGTCAAGCTTGGTTGACTCTACAGTAGGTCGAACAACTGTCTCTGATATAGGCTAGAGGAGGTACTCTGGATGTACAGGTGGTTCATTAGAGGAACACTACTAGGTAACCTTGTGTTGAATGCCACAACAGAAATTCCCTATTTATTCTATTCCTTCTTTATCCCAACATGTGAAATACAATTGCATAACAACTAATGTTCCAAAACGTAGTTCTGACCGTATTTGATCTCAGTAGTGGAGAAGCCGCTTTTAAAAGATGACCCTGGCACAAATATGCCATGCAGTCTAAACCATTTCGTCAGGATTTCATAACTGTCTGGGACCGCAGCCATCACGATCTGAGTTCAAATACTATTTTAAATCTTTCAAATACGTTGAGCGTTTGCTCGAGCCTGCCAGGTGTGCCAGATGGGTTTTCACTTTCACAACTACTCTACTTCCATTGCGCCAGGCAAGCTAAATCAAGCCCAGATGGAGTATTTGAAATAATATTTGAACCGAGGTCTGGCAGCCATGGAAGAGGGAGATTTGTCTCTGGCTGGTTTTGGTTTCAGTTGGAAACACCATATGTAGCCCAGGGTTAGGAGGCAACTTAGGACTGTTACAGATGGTTTTACCAGACACCATCCTGCCAGGACTGACTGTTACAGATGGTTTTACCAGACACCACCCTGCCAGGACTGACTGCTACAGATGGTTTTACCAGACACCACCCTGCCAGGACTGACTGTTACAGATGGTTTTACCAGACACCATCCTGCCAGGACTGACTGCTACAGATGGTTTTACCAGACACCACCCTGCCAGGACTGACTGCTACAGATGGTTTTACCAGACACCACCCTGCCAGGACTGACTGTTACAGATGGTTTTACCAGACACCACCCTGCCAGGACTGACTGTTACAGATGGTTTTACCAGACACCACCCTGCCAGGACTGACTGTTACAGATGGTTTTACCAGACACCACCCTGCCAGGACTGACTGTTACAGATGGTTTTACCAGACACCACCCTGCCAGGACTGACTGTTACAGATGGTTTTACCAGACACCACCCTGCCAGGACTGACTGTTACAGATGGTTTTACCAGACACCACCCTGCCAGGACTGACTGTTACAGATGGTTTTACCAGACACCACCCTGTCAGGACTGACTGTTACAGATGGTTTTACCAGACACCATCCTGCCAGGACTGACTGTTAGATGGTTTTACCAGACACCACCCTGCCAGGACTGACTGTTACAGATGGTTTTACCAGACACCACCCTGCCAGGACTGACTGCTACAGATGGTTTTACCAGACACCACCCGGCCAGGACTGACTGTTAGAGATGGTTTTACCAGACACCACCCTGCCAGGACTGACTGTTACAGATGGTTTTACCAGACACCACCCTGCCAGGACTGACTGTTACAGATGGTTTTACCAGACACCACCCTGCCAGGACTGACTGTTACAGATGGTTTTACCAGACACCACCCTGCCAGGACTGACTGTTACAGATGGTTTTACCAGACACCACCCTGCCAGGACTGACTGTTACAGATGGTTTTACCAGACACCACCCTGCCAGGACTGACTGTTACAGATGGTTTTACCAGACACCACCCTGCCAGGACTGACTGTTACAGATGGTTTTACCAGACACCACCCTGCCAGGACTGACTGTTACAGATGGTTTTACCAGACACCACCCTGCCAGGACTGACTGTTACAGATGGTTTTACCAGACACCACCCTGCCAGGACTGACTGTTACAGATGGTTTTACCAGACACCACCCTGCCAGGACTGACTGTTACAGATGGTTTTACCAGACACCATCCTGCCAGGACTGACTGTTACAGATGGTTTTACCAGACACCACCCTGCCAGGACTGACTGTTACAGATGGTTTTACCAGACACCACCCTGCCAGGACTGACTGTTACAGATGGTTTTACCAGACACCACCCTGCCAGGACTGACTGTTACAGATGGTTTTACCAGACACCACCCTGCCAGGACTGACTGTTACAGATGGTTTTACCAGACACCACCCTGCCAGGACTGACTGTTACAGATGGTTTTACCAGACACCACCCTGCCAGGACTGACTGTTACAGATGGTTTTACCAGACACCATCCTGCCAGGACTGACTGTTACAGATGGTTTTACCAGACACCATCCTGCCAGGACTGACTGTTACAGATGGTTTTACCAGACACCACCCTGCCAGGACTGACTGTTACAGATGGTTTTACCAGACACCACCCTGCCAGGACTGACTGCTACAGATGGTTTTACCAGACACCATCCTGCCAGGACTGACTGTTAGATGGTTTTACCAGACACCATCCTGCCAGGACTGACTGTTACAGATGGTTTTACCAGACACCACCCTGTCAGGACTGACTGTTACAGATGGTTTTACCAGACACCACCCTGTCAGGACTGACTGTTACAGATGGTTTTACCAGACACCATCCTGCCAGGACTGACTGTTAGATGGTTTTACCAGACACCATCCTGCAAGGACTGACTGTTACAGATGGTTTTACCAGACACCACCCTGCCAAGACTGACTGTTACAGATGGTTTTACCAGACACCACCTTGTCAGGACTGACTGCTACAGGTGGTTTTACCAGACACCATCCTGCCAGGACTGACTGTTACAGATGGTTTTACCAGACACCACCCTGCCAGGACTGACTGTTACAGATGGTTTTACCAGACACCACCCTGCCAGGACTGACTGTTACAGATGGTTTTACCAGACACCACCCTGCCAGGACTGACTGCTACAGATGGTTTTACCAGACACCAACCTGCCAGGACTGACTGTTACAGATGGTTTTACCAGACACCACCCTGCCAGGACTGACTGCTACAGATGGTTTTACCAGACACCACCCTGCCAGGACTGACACACTGATGTCCACACAGCTCCTCATGTCAAGTCTCCGGTTTCCTTAAAGGCCCAATGCAGACTGTTTTATATCAATATCAAATCATTTCTGGGTAACAATGAAGTACCGAACTGTAATTGTTTTTAAATTAAAATGGTCAAAATTAAACAGAAATAGCTTCTTAGCCATGTGCAATTTCTCAAGCAACATTTTTGCTAGGACTGTCTGTGTGGCCTGAGTGGGGAGCTGTTATTGGCAGAGGTTTGAAATTCTCTTTTACTATTGGTCGATTAACTCATTTAACAGAACTCCATCCCACCAAAACAGGCAGAAATTTAAGGCCGTCTTTTCAACCAGTTCTTACACTAAAAGGGACTTAATAAGCATCCTTTTCACAATTACACAGTAATATTCCAACCTCAGTGTGGATAGATATATATTTATCCACACTATGAAATATATATACAGTACCCGTCAAAAGTTTGGACACCTATTTTCTACTTTGTTGAATAATGAAGACATCAAAACTACGAAATAACACAAATGGAATCATATAATAACCAAAAAAGTGTTAAACAAAATATATTTTATATTTGACATTATTTCAAAGTAGCCACCCTTTTTCCTTGATGACAGCTTTGCACACTCTTGGCATTCTCTCAACCCGCTTCATGAGGTAGTCACCTGGAATTAACAGGTGTGCCTTGTTAAAAGTACATTTGTGTAATTTCTTTCCTTAATGCGTTTGAGCCAATCAGTTGTTGTGACAATGTAAGGGTGGTATACAGAAGAAAAGACCAAGTCCATATTATGGCCAGAACAGCTCAAATAAGAAAAGAGAAACGACAGTCCATTACTTTAAGACATGCAGCAGGACATCTATGCAAAGGAGATGTCGTACTGCATGAGGCAAATGGTGGTCACACCAGATACTGACGGGTTTTCTGATCCACGCCCCTACCTTTTTGTAAGGTATCTTTGACCAACAGATGCATATCTGTATTCCCAGTCATGTGAAATCCATGATTTAGGCCCTAATGAAATTATTTCAATTAACTGAGTTCCTTAAATTAACTAACTCAGTAAAATCGTAGGAATTGTTGCATGTTGCGTTTCTTTATATTTTTATATCAGAGTATAAATATGTTGTTTCTTTATATTTTTGTTCAGTGTATAAATATGTTGCGTACAGGAGGACAAGAGTTCAAAAAAGCATGGTCATTCTCAGGGTTAGACTGCATTGTGAGAGCATGGTCATTCTCAGGGTTAGACTGCATTGTGGGAGCGTGGTCATTCTCAGGGTTAGACTGCGTGGTCATTCTCAGGGTTAGACTGCGTGGTCATTCTCAGGGTTAGACTGCATTGTGAGAGCATGGTCATTCTCAGGGTTAGACTGCGTGGTCATTCTCAGGGTTAGACTGCATTGTGAGAGCATGGTCATTCTCAGGGTTAGACTGCGTGGTCATTCTCAGGGTTAGACTGCATTGTGGGAGCATGGACAAGGGTTTGATTAGTGTCAAAGTATTTCTGGAAGACTTCATGCTTCCCTCCGCTTGGTAGTAATATTAGGATTCCTTTTCTAAACCAAATACATAACTCCTCATGCTGTCTATATTCACTGAATACCAGGCTCAGTCTTTTAGTAGTACTGGTAAAGACCTAGTACTAAGTGGGAAAGTACTATGCAATGCAGTCTATGCAATGCTCCGCTTGGGTAAAGTATAGATTCAATTGACCCCTACCTGGATTCTACCAGTTGAATACAAGGGTCTTGTGGACCCCCTCCAACTTGACGTATATACAGTATTATCAAAAGGGGGGATGTCTTATCAAAGTTGGTCGGGCCAAAAGTACTGAGGCGGAACATTCTGGTCTCTGGTGGAGAGAATAAATCCCTCCCCCCTGCTGTTAGCCTGTTTCCATGGTAACCTGGCTGCTAGACCAGTTCAGACTCCATCCAGACTCTGACTGTTATATTTAAAGACATGATGGGACCCTAACCAGTAACTTTGGACTATTTAATTGTCCAAATCAGAATCAATGTGATGGTGGACTGACTGGACCCCGGATATGATAAAGACTTGCTCCGGTCCAGTAGTAGCCTGGTAGGCTTAAACAGTGGGGTTTAAACACTGTTATTTGTACCATTCTAATACAGAGAATCTGCACCAGGCTTGCAGTGCACCACTCCAAATTCCTTGAACCAATTCAGTTATTAATATTCTGTGTTCATTACCTAAATAGCATGGTAAGTAAAGCAGGGATAGTGATTGATAGCATGGTAAGTAAAGCAGGGATAGAGTGATTGATAGCATGGTAAGTAAAGCAGGGATAGAGGGATTGATAGCATGGTAAGTAAAGCAGGGATAGAGTGATTGATAGCATGGGAAGTAAAACAGGGATAGAGTGATTGATAGCATGGTAAGTAAAGCAGGGATAGAGGGATTGATAGCATGGTAAGTAAAGCAGGGATAGAGGGATTGATAGCATGGTAAGTAAAGCAGGGATAGAGGGATTGATAGCATGGTAAGTAAAGCAGGGATAGAGGGATTGATAGCATGGTAAGTAAAGCAGGGATAGAGGGATTGATAGCATGGTAAGTAAAGCAGGGATAGAGGGATTGATAGCATGGTAAGTAAAGCAGGGATAGAGTGATTGATAGCATGGGTAGTAAAACAGGGATAGAGTGATTGATAGCATGGTAAGTAAAACAGGGATAGAGTGATTGATAGCATGGGAAGTCAAACAGGGATAGAGTGATTGATAGCATGGGTAGTAAAACAGGGATAGAGTGATTGATAGCGTGGGAAGTAAAGCAGGGATAGAATGATTGATAGCATGGTAAGTAAAACAGGGATAGAGTGATTGATATCATGGTAAGTAAAGCAGGGATAGAGTGATTGATATCATGGTAAGTAAAGCAGGGATAGAGTGATTGATAGCATGGGAAGTAAAACAGGGATAGAGTGATTGATAGCATGGGAAGTAAAGCGGGGATAGAGTGATTGATAGCATGGGAAGTAAAGCGGGGATCGAGTGATTGATAGCGTGGGAAGTCAAGCGGGGATAGAGTGATTGATAGCATGGGAAGTCAAGCGGGGATAGAGTGATTGATAGCATGGGAAGTAAAGCGGGGATAGAATGATTGATAGCGTGGGAAGTCGAGCGGGGATCGAGTGATTGATAGCGTGGGAAGTCGAGCGGGGATCGAGTGATTGATAGCGTGGGAAGTCGAGCGGGGATCGAGTGATTGATAGCGTGGGAAGTCGAGCGGGGATCGAGTGATTGATAGCGTGGGAAGTCGAGCGGGGATCGGGTGATTGATAGCGTGGGAAGTCGAGCGGGGATCGAGTGATTGATAGCGTGGGAAGTCGAGCGGGGATAGAGGGATTGATAGCGTGGGAAGTCGAGCGGGGATAGAGGGATTGATAGCATGGTAAGTAAAGCAGGGATAGAGGGATTGATAGCATGGTAAGTAAAGCAGGGATAGAGTGATTGATAGCATGGGAAGTAAAGCAGGGATAGAGGGATTGATAGCATGGTAAGTAAAGCAGGGATAGAGGGATTGATAGCATGGTAAGTAAAGCAGGGATAGAGTGATTGATAGCATGGGAAGTAAAGCAGGGATAGAGTGATTGATAGCATGGGAAGTAAAGCAGGGATAGAGTGATTGATAGCATGGTAAGTAAAGCAGGGATAGAGGGATTGATAGCATGGTAAGTAAAGCAGGGATAGAGGGATTGATAGCATGGGAAGTAAAACAGGGATAGAGGGATTGATAGCATGGTAAGTAAAGCAGGGATAGAGGGATTGATAGCATGGTAAGTAAAGCAGGGATAGAGGGATTGATAGCATGGGAAGTAAAACAGGAATAGAGTGATTGATAGCATGGTAAGTAAAGCAGGGATAGAGTGATTGATAGCATGGGTAGTAAAACAGGGATAGAGTGATTGATAGCATGGTAAGTAAAACAGGGATAGAGTGATTGATAGCATGGGAAGTCAAACAGGGATAGAGTGATTGATATCATGGTAAGTAAAGCAGGGATAGTGATTGATAGCATGGGAAGTAAAGCAGGGATAGAATGATTGCCGGTTTCAATGCAGAGCTACAGTGTTTTTTTTCAGGGATCATTTGATGAGATTTAAATTAATTCTGTGAAGTTCCCAAATTCAGCCCCCTGCTGGGGGATGCAGTGTTAGCAGAGCACTGTCTCCTCCCACACAGCTTCTCTGTTCTCGCTCTCTCTGCCTCTCTATCTCTCTCTCTATCATCACATCACCCTCCTCTAGAGCACTGTCTCCTCCCACACAGCTTCTCTCTCTCTCTCTCTCTCATCACATCACCCTCCTCTAGAACACTGCAGCTGTGGGTCTGTTCAGAACGCCGCAATGTTTCACAACATTACACAAAGTTCAGATAGAAATGCATTGTCTAGATCAGACATAATTCTCTGGTAGAATAGGGAATTAAGTCACCTCTATTTGTTGCGTTTCTGTCGCTGTCAAAGTTCTGAACACTTCACCTCACTGAATACAGCAGATCTATGGAACAATGAGCCAGTCTGGATGGAATGCCTACCTTCTTCCTGTCCACTCCGTTATCCTAGCAACAGTGGTCTGTACCTTGTCCCCCTCCCCACACCCACCATGACGTGTGTTTCTGTCACCTCAGATGAAGGCTGCTCTGAAAGTGTCTCGCCACTCAGCAGGTGGATCCATTCTGCTCTTCAGTATTTTATCATTTACCAACTGTCTTGTTGTCATGGTAGATATGGAAGGGCTGTAGTGATGGTGTGATGGACTCATGAGTCATAGTGTTGTCTCTGATTGGCCGGATAGAAAGGTCCTTTGACACAGTCTCTGACTCGGCAGCTTCACACTTGTAGGGATTCATTGGCCAGCTGTTACTATTCCTGGACACACAGCAGAGTGAAGTCCTTAACTCTTGAGCTTGGTTGTTATTGTGTCAGATGGAATGACGTTAGTGATCTGATGACAGGGAGTCATCCATCGTCCTACGGATGTCAACATCAGTTACAGAACATGAAACATCTGCGGCAGCCTAATCGTCAGGATTGATTAATGACGTGGATCAGCCTGTTAATGTATGTTCTCCTGTTGGAAGCAAATAATGAAAGCCCATGAATACAGCAGCGAGTCACCACAGCAGTGTCCATTGGGGGAGTTACTTTGGTATCTGCTGGCCCGGGTTAGTATGTGTCAGTCGGGCTGGGAGCATATGAGTGGACAGAGTAGGTCTCCAGAGCAGAGTCAGACTCGCGCTCTCCGAGACAGTGAGCTGAGGACATGATATGAGACACAAAGCGTCGGCTGGGACCTCATGCAAGTTTAATTTGGCTCCAGTATAGCTGTGCGCTCCTCTCCACCCAGCCTGACACTCCACAGCAGCACAGGGATAAGACGCCCAGCCTGACACGCCACAGCAACACAGGGATAAGACGCCCAGCCCGACACGCCACAGCAGTACAGGGATAAGACGCCCAGCCTGACACGCCACAGCAGCACAGGGATAAGACGCCCAGCCTGACACGCCACAGCAGCACAGGGATAAGACGCCCAGCCTGACACTCCACAGCAGCACAGGGATAAGACGCCCAGCCTGACATGCCACAGCAGCACAGGGATAAGACGCCCAGCCCGACACGCCACAGCAGCACAGGGATAAGACGCCCGACACGCCACAGCAGCACAGGGATAAGACGCCCAGCCCGACACGCCACAGCAGCACAGGGATAAGACGCCCAGCCTGACACGCCACAGCAGCACAGGGATAAGACGCCCAGCCTGACACGCCACAGCAGCACAGGGATAAGACGCCCAGCCCGACACGCCACAGCAGCACAGGGATAAGACGCCCAGCCCGACACGCCACAGCAGTACAGGGATAAGACGCCCAGCCCGACACGCCACAGCAGCACAGGGATAAGACGCCCAGCCCGACACGCCACAGCAGTACAGGGATAAGACGCCCAGCCCGACACGCACAGGGATAAGACGCCCAGCCCGACACGCCACAGCAGTACAGGGATAAGACGCCCAGCCCGACACGCCACAGCAGCACAGGGATAAGACGCCCAGCCTGACACGCCACAGCAGCACAGGGATAGGACGCCTAGCCCGACACGCCACAGCAGTACAGGGATAAGACGCCCAGCCCGACACACCACAGCAGCATCTCTTACCAGAGCCCTGAACCACCAGACCAACAGCATGGAACATGATGTTCTACTGAGACCATTTCTTACCAGAGCCCTGAACCACCAGACCAACATGATGTTCTACTGAGACCATCTCTTACCAGAGCCCTGAACCACCAGACCAACATGATGTTCTACTGAGACCATCTCTTACCAGAGCCCTGAACCACCAGACCAACATGATGTTCTACTGAGACCATCTCTTACCAGAGCCCTGAACCACCAGACCAACATGATGTTCTACTGAGACCATCTCTTACCAGAGCCCTGAACCACCAGACCAACATGATGTTCTACTGAGACCATCTCTTACCAGAGCCCTGACCACCAGACCAACAACATGGAACATGGATGTTCTGGGTTCTAAACAGTAGACTGTAACAGTTGTTCCTGAAATGAAACATGGATGTTCTGTGTTCTAAACAGTTGTTCCTGAAATGAAACATGATGTTATGTGTTCTTAACAGTTGTTCCTGAAATGAAACATGATGTTCTGTGTTCTAAACAGTAGGCTGTAACAGTTGTTCCTGAAATGAAACATGGATGTTCTGTGTTCTAAACAGTTGTTCCTGAAATGAAACATGGATGTTCTGTGTTCTTAACAGTAGGCTGTAACAGTTGTTCCTGAAATGAAACATGATGTTCTGTGTTCTAAACAGTAGGCTGTAACAGTTGTTCCTGAAATGAAACATGATGTTCTGTGTTCTAAACAGTTGTTCCTGAAATGAAACATGATGTTCTGTGTTCTAAACAGTTGTTCCTGAAATGAAACATGATGTTCTGTGTTCTTAACAGTTGTTCCTGAAATGAAACATGATGTTCTGTGTTCTAAACAGTTGTTCCTGAAATGAAACATGATGTTCTGTGTTCTTAACAGTTGTTCCTGAAATGAAACATGATGTTCTGTGTTCTAAACAGTTGTTCCTGAAATGAAACATGATGTTCTGTGTTCTTAACAGTTGTTCCTGAAATGAAAAATGATGTTCTATGTTCTTAACAGTTGTTTCTGAAATGAAACATGATGTTCTGTGTTCTAAACAGTAGGCTGTAACAGTTGTTCCTGAAATGAAACATGATGTTCTGTGTTCTAAACAGTAGGCTGTAACAGTTGTTCCTGAAATGAAACATGATGTTCTGGGTTCTAAACAGTAGGCTGTAACAGTTGTTCCTGAAATGAAACATGATGTTCTGTGTTCTAAACAGTTGTTCCTGAAATGAAACATGATGTTCTATGTTCTTAACAGTTGTTTCTGAAATGAAACATGATGTTCTTAACAGTTGTTCCTGAAATGAAACATGATGTTCTGTGTTCTAAACAGTAGGCTGTAACAGTTGTTCCTGAAATGAAACATGATGTTCTGGGTTCTAAACAGTAGGCTGTAACAGTTGTTCCTGAAATGAAACATGATGTTCTGGGTTCTAAACAGTTGTTCCTGAAATGAAACATGATGTTCTGGGTTCTAAACAGTAGGCTGTAACAGTTGTTCCTGAAATGAAACATGATGTTCTGGGTTCTAAACAGTTGTTTCTGAAATGAAACATGATGTTCTTAACAGTTGTTCCTGAAATGAAACATGATGTTCTGTGTTCTAAACAGTAGGCTGTAACAGTTGTTCCTGAAATGAAACATGATGTTCTGGGTTCTAAACAGTAGGCTGTAACAGTTGTTCCTGAAATGAAACATGATGTTCTGTGTTCTTAACAGTTGTTCCTGAAATGAAACATGATGTTCTGTGTTCTAAACAGTAGGCTGTAACAGTTGTTCCTGAAATGAAACATGATGTTCTGGGTTCTAAACAGTAGGCTGTAACAGTTGTTCCTGAAATGAAACATGATGTTCTGTGTTCTAAACAGTAGGCTGTAACAGTTGTTCCTGAAATGAAACATGATGTTCTGTGTTCTAAACAGTAGGCTGTAACAGTTGTTCCTGAAATGAAACATGATGTTCTGTGTTCTAAACAGTAGGCTGTAACAGTTGTTCCTGAAATGAAACATGATGTTCTGGGTTCTAAACAGTAGGCTGTAACAGTTGTTCCTGAAATGAAACATGATGTTCTGTGTTCTAAACAGTTGTTCCTGAAATGAAACATGATGTTCTATGTTCTTAACAGTTGTTTCTGAAATGAAACATGATGTTCTTAACAGTTGTTCCTGAAATGAAACATGATGTTCTGTGTTCTAAACAGTAGGCTGTAACAGTTGTTCCTGAAATGAAACATGATGTTCTGGGTTCTAAACAGTAGGCTGTAACAGTTGTTCCTGAAATGAAACATGATGTTCTGTGTTCTAAACAGTAGGCTGTAACAGTTGTTCCTGAAATGAAACATGATGTTCTGTGTTCTAAACAGTAGGCTGTAACAGTTGTTCCTGAAATGAAACATGATGTTCTGTGTTCTAAACAGTAGGCTGTAACAGTTGTTCCTGAAATGAAACATGATGTTCTGGGTTCTAAACAGTAGGCTGTAACAGTTGTTCCTGAAATGAAACATGATGTTCTGTGTTCTAAACAGTTGTTCCTGAAATGAAACATGATGTTCTATGTTCTTAACAGTTGTTTCTGAAATGAAACATGATGTTCTTAACAGTTGTTCCTGAAATGAAACATGATGTTCTGTGTTCTAAACAGTAGGCTGTAACAGTTGTTCCTGAAATGAAACATGATGTTCTGTGTTCTAAACAGTAGGCTGTAACAGTTGTTCCTGAAATGAAACATGATGTTCTGTGTTCTAAACTGTAGGCTGTAACAGTTGTTCCTGAAATGAAACATGATGTTCTGGGTTCTAAACAGTAGGCTGTAACAGTTGTTCCTGAAATGAAACATGATGTTCTGTGTTCTAAACAGTTGTTCCTGAAATGAAACATGATGTTCTGTGTTCTTAACAGTTGTTCCTGAAATGAAACATGATGTTCTGTGTTCTAAACAGTTGTTCCTGAAATGAAACATGATGTTCTGTGTTCTTAACAGTTGTTCCTGAAAAAGAAACATGATGTTCTGTGTTCTTAACAGTTGTTCCTGAAATGAAACATGATGTTCTGTGTTCTAAACAGTTGCTCCTGAAATGAAACATGATGTTCTGTGTTCTAAACAGTTGTTCCTGAAATGAAACATGATGTTCTGTGTTCTAAACAGTTGTTCCTGAAATGAAACATGATGTTCTGTGTTCTTAACAGTTGTTCCTGAAATGAAACATGATGTTCTGTGTTCTAAACAGTTGTTCCTGAAATGAAACATGTTGGTTCTCATCTAAAGCACCACTGGGTCTTAGTCACCGTTGTGAAGAAAAATGGGTTTTCTACAGCAAAGCGATCTTTGAAGTTTGAAGAGCGGCAGTTAGTGAAATGTGATATTTGATCGCTTTCTCCTGATTTAGTGAACTGATAAATGATCCGAGGTCAGGCAGTCTACTGTGAAAACAGATATGTATCTTCATTTTGGAGCCAAAAGCTACATTATTCACCATTCATCACACAAAGCCCACTCTTCTATTAAAGTCCTCCTACCATCACTTACCTGCTGTCCTGTCCAGCAGATTCTACCAGTTCAGTCACTGCTGGAGGTCGGAACACATCGGCCCTTATAAAAGACTCATGTTTGTTACATAAAAACACCTTCTCCCTTCCAGTTTTGTTGCATGGAAATGTGATTTGGTAATGCATGAGGCAACTAGAATATCAATGACTTCTTTCACGCTCTCTTGAATTAGCTCCTCTATCGCTTCATAAAAAAAGAACTGCCCAGGGAAATTAAATCCATGTACTGTATTATATTGCATCTTTAAGGCTACGCTGAAGTTTTTCACATCTGTTACCTTGGAGCCAATTCTGTTTTGGTGCGTTGTCAGATTTAGTTACAGTATGTTGCACCAAAATGGTGCTGTCTTGGCTTTGGGTGTATGTACTACTGGCTTTAGGCCTTTAAAGATGCACTTTGTGGGAAAATCACTCTGCTATTTCCTGGTTGCTAAAATTCAAGTAGTTCGCTTCATTTCAGTTTGTGACAAAACAAGCCAGTATAGAGTAGAGAATCATTGTACCATGTAAACTGCTGCGAAATATATTTTTCCATAACTAAAAATATTGTATTTTCAGCTGTTTGATCCTAGTGTACAAAACTGAAAACCGTAAATGATGCACACAAAAAAGAACATTGCGCACAGAACAGATCTACAGCTTCTTAGACTTGCTTTCAATGAGTGACAGATCTATTAACACATTTCTGTGTGTTGCCCATAAAAGTGACATGTTGCAGCTTCAACAGAGAGATGACATGTGTAATCTGTTACTAGGGAGGCGGTTACATATTGCAGCTTCAACAGAGAGATGACGTGTAATCTGTTACTAGGGAGGCGGTTACATATTGCAGCTTCAACAGAGAGATGACATATGTAATCTGTTACTAGGGAGGCGGTTACATATTGCAGCTTCAACAGAGAGATGACATATGTAATCTGTTACTAGGGAGACGGTTACATATTGCAGCTTCAACAGAAAGATGACATATGTAATCTGTTACTAGGGAGACGGTTACATATTGCAGCTTCAACAGAGATGACATACGTAATCTGTTACTAGGGAGACGGTTACATATTGCAGCTTCAACAGAGAGATGACATATGTAATCTGTTACTAGGGAGACGGTTACATATTGCAGCTTCAACAGAGATGACACATGTAATCTGTTACTAGGGAGACGGTTACATATTGCAGCTTCAACAGAGAGATGACACATGTAATCTGTTACTAGGGAGACGGTTACATATTGCAGCTTCAACAGAGATGACATATGTAATCTGTTACTAGGGAGACGGTTACATATTGCAGCTTCAACAGAGAGATGACATACGTAATCTGTTACTAGGGAGACGGTTACATATTGCAGCTTCAACAGAGAGATGATATATGTAATCTGTTACTAGGGAGACGGTTACATATTGCAGCTTCAACAGAGAGATGATATATGTAATCTGTTACTAGGGAGACGGGATCGAAAGCAGTTTTGGGTTTCCAGGATTACCGTCATTGAGTTTGAAGTGCTTGTTTTGTCACAGAAGGGACAAGCTAGGCCCTGTGACAGAGGGATGGAGAACAATGACTCTGAATATGTACAATGGTTTAGGGACATGTTCATTGCGGAGTTAGGCCTTATTACCATGGCCATTTATGTTACGTAGAAAATAGGAAGAAAAATAATGTAGACTATTGAACCGGCGGTTTGGGATTTTAATATGGTCTGTTTTCAGGTTATTGCAGGGATGTCCTTGTTTAATTTCCCCTCTCTCTCCCCCAGGTTGGGTGATCGGGGATGAAGTCTCATGAATTCCCTCATTGGAGCTGACATTAATAGTCAGCAGGAACAAGTGCATATTCTTCACAAGACAAACATCCCCTCATTTCCCCTACAACATCCGTCTAACAGTCCCAGGTGACCTACGCACGCCATGGCCAGCCGAAGGAAGACCACGACCCCTTGTAGAGCTGATGCTGTTTTTAGAGGTGATGAGATGATGGGGCAAGAGGATCCAGGTGAGATGGAGGTGGAGGTATCGGCGAATGACAAAAGCACAGTGGTGAATGGCTCCACAGAGATGCTTCCTGGAGAGGACTGGAGCTCTGGGACAGAGCCTAGTGGTTCACGTCGGGAGTCGCCGGCCCCTGAGAAACCTAATGCGGTGGATCCAAGGCCTCCGAGGAAGCAGCAGGGAGGCTATGAATGCAAGTACTGTCCGTTCTCTACGCAGAACCTGAATGAGTTCAAGGAACACGTGGACTCCAATCACCCCAATGTCATTCTCAACCCGCTCTACCTGTGTGCTGTGTGCAACTTCAACACAAAGAAGTTTGACACCTTGACAGAGCACAACGAGAGGTGTCATCCAGGGGAGAGCAACTTTAAGTTCAAGAGAATCAAACTGAACAATCAGACCATCCTAGAGCAGTCGATAGAAGGAACAAGCAACGCTGTCGTCTGTGATTCAACCAACGGCTTTCTGACTGGAGAAGACTTTGCCACTTTCCCCCTGAGCAAATCCACCACAGTGAAGATTAGTAAGCCAAAAACAGACAACAAACGGTTATTCACAGAAAGTCAACCGGACAGACTCAACCCCGAGCTCCCCAGGAAGCAGATCGCCGCCGTGAATGTGAACGGGACCGTGATCATCCCAGAAGCGACCCTAAAAGATGGCATCTCTCATATCATGCCTTCTCTTCAGCGCCCGCCTAACTACAACTTAGTACCAAAAATCGCTGTCCCTTTGAACACCTCCAAGTACAACCCTTCACTGGACAGTAACATGACACTCATCACATCCTTCACCAAGTTCCCGTACCCGACCCAAGCGGAGCTGTCCTGGCTTACCGCTGCCTCCAAGCACCCCGAGGAACAGATCAAGGTGTGGTTCACCCTCCAGAGACTGAAGCAAGGCATCAGCTGGTCCCCTGAAGAGGTGGAAGAAGCTCGGAAGAAGATGTTCAACGGTACCATCCAGTCAGTCCCACAGACCACCTTCACCGTGCTGAGCGGTGCCCAGATGGCCCAGTCCACCAAAGGACAACAGTCCCTAGTTCAATCCGTCCCCTTCAACCTCCTGGGACAGACCAGTTATGTGTTGACGCAGGTTGCAAACGGCTCAGCTGTCAGTTGTTCTCCCATCACACTAACCATGGCAAACCAGGTCGTGCAGTCAGTTAAGCGACCCTTGGTAGCTCCAGTAGTGGCCTCTTCAGAGATCAAACGTCCCTCCATAATCCAAACGATTCAGGCACCTAGACTGGTGGCTTCGCCTAAACCCAGCTTCACTTCAGACTCCAATAAAACCCCGGACCAGATTGTTGTACTGAAAGCTAGTTACACCCAGTGCCAGTTCCCTGAAGAGGAGGAAGTGTACCGCCTCATTGAGTCCACCGGCCTCTCTAGAGGAGAAATCAAGAAGTGGTTCAGTGAGCAACGACTCCTCAATCACAAGGTGGCGCCACAGGTGATCAAGATTGAGCCCCAGGCATCGAAAGACAGTCAGCCCAAAAAGGCTGTCCCCACCCAGTTTCCTCTCCTGGAGAGGCTCAAAGGCAAATCCTCTGAGCAGCTCAAGATGCTAGAGGAGAGTTTTCAGAGGACCAGCTCTCCCACTGAAATTGACGTTGACAACCTTGTTGTGGACACAAGGCTCTCCAAGACGGAGATCGACTGCTGGTTCTCCGAGCGCAGAGCACTGCGGGACAACTTGGAGCAAGCCCTGGCAAACTCCATGGGTCCTAAGAGCCTTGAGGAGCAACGAGGGATACTGAATGGTGTTTACGAACAGGACAGCAAAGTCCGGTGCTCACCTCTTCCCATCGTCACCACTTCCACCAGTCCTGAGCCCATCGATAGGAAATCCCTAGGGCTTCTCAAAGAGGTGTTCACCCAGACCCAGTGGCCGTCGCCAGAGGAGTACAGCCAGCTGGAGGGACAGACAGGTTTGTCTCGCACAGAGATTGTCCGCTGGTTCAAGGAAAACCGATCCGCCCTGAAGAATGGAACCTTGGACTGGATGGAACAGTTCCAGAAAGTCAACGGCAAAGCAGGACACAATGGTCAGAGCTCGTCAGGGATCACTGAACGACCCCCAAGCAGCATTCTCCAGCAGCACTTCACAGAGGCCAAGACGACACTGCTTTCAGCAGAAGACGCAGAGAAGCTTCCATTGCAGTCGAAACTCATCAACCAGGACATAGTCCAGTGGTTTACCAGTAAGCTGGGCCAGAGTATGACAGACATCAGCAGGGACCAACATGGACAGGCCAACGTGGACAGAAGCAGATGGGTGAAGGTGACCATGGCTGTAGGGGACGAGACTAAAGGTGCTTTGGAGAACCAGAAGATGGGATCAGAAGCAGAGGTGCTGATGGGAGACCAACCTGGTCGGGTGACTGGATGAGAAGAGCACGGTGAGTCTATGAGAAGCTACTGTACAGCAAGTTTATCATTCCTTTGATAAGGATGTATTTCAGTGTTAATGATCTCGTCTTGATGCCTGTAAGTAACTCAGTCAAAACAGATGTCCCAGATGAAGGGGAACTGGTTATGTAGTAGTGTCATGGTTTCCCCTTTAACAGAGCGATGGCTAGCAACAATCTAGCAGCTGTGGCTTTGAACCACCCGGGATGCCTGTAATTTAGCCTTCAGAAAAACATCTTGGCAGGAAGAGGCTATTGAGATTATACACATGTGGTTATCACTGGGGATTTTTTCCCCCCTGGTGAACAGAAAAGCACCTCTGATAGCCTGCTGTATGGGTATGTTAACTGCAGAATGATAGGTGAACTCAATGTGAAGTTAACAACAAAGGGTGTAGTCAGCCATTTGTATAACAAGTCTGTGTTTTGACATTTTACTTTGTTTCAGAGGATACTGAGTTTCTCAGGCAGAAGATTCTCCAGATAGTTGAATCTGGAACCAATGATTTCCTCCCTGGCCTGTGACATCAGCACGGTGGACAGTCCACTCCAAACACTGACTGGCAAGACCATTGAGTGCCAAAGCTGGACTTGATGCATCATTATTATTACACTTAATAAAAAAGGGTCCTTGTACATATTTTTCTGTATTGCAAAAGCTTTGTAAACATTTTCAGGGTTGCTGGTTTTTACATTTCTAACAGGATTCGATAACCCCTAAAAGAGGAATGTTTTGGTTTTTATGATGGTAATTGTAAACCAATTCATCAGTTGGTAATTATTTTTAACAAAACATTTAGTGACTGACAGCTGGCACTTATTTCAAGTGGATAGACAGGTAACACTTGTGATCTGATAACCAGTGAGTTCATCCATTGGACTAAAGGGTTTATAGTGGTTCTCTACCAGACCATAGAATCACCTAGCCTGGGTACCAGATGTTGGCATATGACAAGGAGTGGAATGATGGCACAAACAGGTCTGCTACCCGGGCTAAGAATCACCTACTTACATTACAATAACAGTTCTCTCCCTCTCTCATGCTGAATGCTACTGCTGCCTGAGACGACAGTCAGACACAGAATGGACATGAATAAAAACAGTTCTCTCCCTCTCTCATGCTGAATGCTACTGCTGCCTGAGACGACAGTCAGACACAGAATGGACATGAATAAAAACAGTTCTCTCCCTCTCTCATGCTGAATGCTACTGCTACCTGAGACGACAGTCAGACACAGAATGGACATGAATAAAAACAGTTCTCTCCCTCTCTCATGCTGAATGCTACTGCTACCTGAGACGACAGTCAGACACAGAATGGACATGAATAAAAACAGTTCTCTCCCTCTCTCATGCTGAATGCTACTGCTGCCTGAGACGACAGTCAGACACAGAATGGACATGAATAAAAACAGTTCTCTCCCTCTCTCATGCTGAATGCTACTGCTACCTGAGACGACAGTCAGACACAGAATGGACATGAATAAAAACAGTTCTCTCCCTCTCTCATGCTGAATGCTACTGCTACCTGAGACGACAGTCAGACACAGAATGGACATGAATAAAAACAGTTCTCTCCCTCTCTCATGCTGAATGCTACTGCTACCTGAGACGACAGTCAGACACAGAATGGACATGAATAATAACAGTTCTCTCCCTCTCTCATGCTGAATGCTACTGCTACCTGAGACGACAGTCAGACACAGAATGGACATGAATAATAACAGTTCTCTCCCTCTCTCATGCTGAATGCTACTGCTACCTGAGACGACAGTCAGACACAGAATGGACATGAATAATAACAGTTCTCTCCCTCTCTCATGCTGAATGCTACTGCTGCCTGAGACGACAGTCAGACACAGAATGGACATGAATAAAAACAACAAGAAAATGCACTGTACATGTTTTTTGTAGTTCAGTCTCATTTTTGAATTGCAGCGTCCGTTGCATCAGTAACTGGTCTTTTCTCGTGTTGGCTTTCTAGATATCCATAGATATCCTAGGTGTAGTTAGGCTCCATTTCAATGGCTCGCTCCTTGAGTTTCCTGCTTCTTCTATTAGTGAATCATGTTCACACATGTATCTGGAATACTGTACTGCTACCAAGAATCTCTTTGCTTGCTCTTTTTTTTTTATCCGTCTGCTGTAACTCAATAAAACACAACCAACTGAAGGATGTCTCGTGATCCGTTGTGCAGTGGTCAGAGATACTCACCCCCCAGGGCAGTGGTCACTACTCAGAGAGATACTCAACCCCCAGGGCAGTGGTCACTACTCAGATACTCAATCCCCAGGGCAGTGCTCACTACTCAGAGATACTCAACCCCCAGGGCAGTGCTCACTACTCAGAGATACTCAACCCCCAGGGCAGTGGTCACTACTCAGAGAGATACTCAACCCCCAGGGCAGTGGTCACTACTCAGATACTCAACCCCCAGGACCCAGGGCTGGGTCACTACTCAGAGATACTCAACCCCCAGGGCCCAGGGCAGTGGTCACTACTCAGAGATACTCAACCCCCAGGGCCCAGGGCAGTGGTCACTACTCAGAGATACTCAACCCCCAGGGCCCAGGGCTGGGTCACTACTCAGAGATACTCAACCCCCAGGGCTGGGTCACTACTCAGAGAGATACTCAACCCCCAGGGCCCAGGGCTGGGTCACTACTCAGAGAGATACTCAACCCTCAACCCCCAGGGCAGGTTCACTACTCAGAGAGATACTCAACCCCCAGGGCAGGGTCACTACTCAGAGAGATACTCAACCCTCAGGGCTGGGTCACTACTCAGAGAGATACTCAACCCCCAGGGCAGGGTCACTACTCAGAGAGATACTCAACCCTCAGGGCTGGGTCACTACTCAGAGAGATACTCAACCCTCAGGGCCCAGGGCTGGGTCACTACTCAGAGAGATACTCAACCCTCAACCCCCAGGGCAGGTTCACTACTCAGAGAGATACTCAACCCCCAGGGCAGGGTCACTACTCAGAGAGATACTCAACCCTCAGGGCTGGGTCACTACTCAGAGAGATACTCAACCCCCAGGGCAGGGTCACTACTCAGAGAGATACTCAACCCTCAGGGCTGGGTCACTACTCAGAGAGATACTCAACCCTCAGGGCCCAGGGCTGGGTCACTACTCAGAGAGATACTCAACCCTCAGGGCCCAGGGCAGGGTCACTACTCAGAGAGATACTCAACCCCCAGGGCCCAGGGCAGTGGTCACTACTCAGAGATACTCAACCCCCAGGGCCCAGGGCAGTGGTCACTACTCAGAGATACTCAACCCCCAGGGCCCAGGGCTGGGTCACTACTCAGAGATACTCAACCCCCAGGGCTGGGTCACTACTCAGAGAGATACTCAACCCCCAGGGCCCAGGGCTGGGTCACTACTCAGAGAGATACTCAACCCTCAACCCCCAGGGCAGGTTCACTACTCAGAGAGATACTCAACCCCCAGGGCAGGGTCACTACTCAGAGAGATACTCAACCCTCAGGGCTGGGTCACTACTCAGAGAGATACTCAACCCCCAGGGCAGGGTCACTACTCAGAGAGATACTCAACCCTCAGGGCTGGGTCACTACTCAGAGAGATACTCAACCCTCAGGGCCCAGGGCTGGGTCACTACTCAGAGAGATACTCAACCCTCAGGGCCCAGGGCAGGGTCACTACTCAGAGAGATACTCAACCCTCAGGGCCCAGGGCTGGGTCACTACTCAGAGAGATACTCAACCCTCAGGGCCCAGGGCTGGGTCACTACTCAGAGAGATACTCAACCCTCAGGGCCCAGGGCTGGGTCACTACTCAGAGAGATACTCAACCCTCAGGACCCAGGGCTGGGTCACTACTCAGAGAGATACTCAACCCTCAGGACCCAGGGCTGGGTGACTACTCAGAGAGATACTCAACCCCCAGGGCAGGGTCACTACTCAGAGAGATACTCAACCCTCAGGGCCCAGGGCTGGGTCACTACTCAGAGAGATACTCAACCCTCAGGGCCCAGGGCTGGGTCACTACTCAGAGAGATACTCAACCCTCAGGGCCCAGGGCTGGGTCACTACTCAGAGAGATACTCAACCCTCAGGGCCCAGGGCTGGGTCACTAAGAGAGATACTCAACCCTCAGGACCCAGGGCTGGGTCACTACTCAGAGAGATACTCAACCCTCAGGGCCCAGGGCTGGGTTTCTAATTAAACTAACATATGGAATAGTTTTTTAGATAGTCATGCCGAGGATCATTTATTAATTTGAGGACCCCTGTATGTATTATAAAATACAGATCAAAAGGAAGTATGTTTAAAAGTGTCTGGCCTATTTCTGGGAGATGTAAGAAAGCTTAGAGGGGGGGGGGGGGTTAATTTGACCGTGGAACCTTTCTTGGAAATAACCTTTTGACTTCCATTCATTTTTCAGCCTGGTACCGTGACACTTGTGGAGGTCGTAGAGCAAAATGGAGAACACCACTGTGTTTGTGAGTCATCTTTCCATAGACTGGTCGTATTAGTTTGTAGCCCAAACCTTTCGGACACTAAAGATATGTGAGAAAACCGATTTTCAGGATGTCTCCTGGTCTGACAAAATACAGTTGTAGCTCTGCCGCCTTCCACAGTAGATGCGTTGATTTGAGGACTGGCCCATGCAACAACAAAAACAGGCTGATTTTGGTATTATGCTGATTAGATTAAGCGGGAATGTCAATCAACTCTAGGGGAAACGCACACTCTGGATATACCAAATATTGAGTTGCACCCCCTTTTGCCCTCAGAACAGCCTCAATTCTACATAGCATGGACTACAAGGTGTTGAAAGCATCCACAGAGATGCTGATCCATGTTGACTCCAAAGCGTCGTGTCAAGTTGGCTGGACGTCCTTTGGGTGGATCATTCTTGATGCACACGGGAAACTTAAGCGTGAAAAACCCAGCAGCATTGCAATTCTTGTCAAAAACCGGACCGTACCCCGTTCAAAGGCACTTGCATTTTGTCTTTCCCATTCACCCTTTGAATGTTACACAATCCATGTCTCCAAAATCCTTCTTCAGCCTGTCTCCTCCCCTTTATCTACACCGATTCAAGTGAATAACAAATGACAAAGGAACATAGCTTTCGCCTGGTCAGTCTGTCACAGAAAGAGTGTTAATGTTTGGTGTTCAGTGTATATGGGCTGCCTTATTCTCCATTTCCCCCCTTTCCTGTGTCCTTTAAGAATATTCTGTTCCAGAGACATGCAATTGAGATGGAGAAGTGCACAGGATTTGATTACGTCAGTACAATGTTCAAAGATTTTTTATGCAACAAAAACTGAAAAGTTGTCACGTTCTGTTTACTCAAGTACAAAATGGCATTGTACAAAAGTTAGAGAAGCAGACCCAGCCAAAAAAAACAAGATACTCAACTGAAAGATAAGGGTCACTGTACATGTGTGTCGGGGTAAATTCCTTTTCCTCAATACTTCTGAGGGGAGAAACAACTAATTTCAGTTAACTTCTTGAATTGAAATTGACCCTAACCCTGGTGATTTAACTAACTAGTCATCCCCAAGACAAGTATGCTGCTATTTAGACTGGATCATCTTCTGAATGAAAATCAAGTTGGCAACAAGCAAATTACTCATCGTGAAAACAGTTGATACCCATTTCACAGCTGAGTGTGTAAGTCATCATTACACACCAACTGGGGGTATTCATCAAATCTTGCAGTTTCATTTAATTGCCGTGTTGCAGAGCTAAATCAAAGGAGAAACAGAACCATGACACTGCAGTTTTATGGATCCAAAGCATCTACTGGGACAGTTAGAGCACGTACTGTAGGCATCTCTCACAATACAAACTGCATCATTATACTATGTTGAAGATTAGATTTTCTTCTACTCTACTCCCCCATTCAAAACAGACAAACATTCAGTGAGGCAGTGTGATCATACAACAGCGCAGACTGGGGGGGGGGGGTGAACAAGAAATTTTGTTTTATTATATATGAGCCTCTATCTACACAGCCAGCGTGAGTGTTGCTGTTGCCCCGTGTTCTATTTAAAGGAGAGAGGAGCAGAGAGAATTCAGTCCTTAGTGCTCGGCTGTTCTCTCCCAGAACAATGCTTTTCTAAATAGCCAAACCCACGCTCTGAAAAGGCTGGCTGAGGCAACACACTGGTTAGGAGGAGCCCTGTAATTACAGTGTAATCAGATATGGCATCTTGTGTAAAAGAGAGCACTGAAAGAATAACATGCTGATCATATCCACAGCTGAGATCTTTTCTGAACAGTCCAAAGGAAGGGAAGTTGGATACAAAAACAATCTGCTTTCTTTAATTTGGACATCGGCAGTAGTCTTGAGGAGTGGAGACAAGAGTCTTTGTCCTGCTACTCGGTAGGACAGTCTCCTCAGTCGTCCCCTAGACGGAAGCCAGCTCCCCAGGCATGACGTCCTCCCATACCTCCTCCACCTCCTCCACCACCACCGGCCTCGGGAGCTGCAGGTCTCCTGCTGGGTGGAGCTCCAAACCCAGACACACCCCCTCGTCTGTTGGGCAGGAAGCGGTACCTGTAGAGGAGACAGAAGAAAGCAACTGTATTAAAACAGACATGCATCTCTGACATGTAGAAGAAGGAATCCCAGAGGACAACAGGGCTGTGTTCATCAACACATGACAGGCAGAGGAACTCACAGGAAGTCAGGTGTTGACAGGAAGGACCTGCCTCCCAGGTCCATGGGGTATTTAAACATCAGGAAGAAGTACAGATGACCCACCAGGTTCCCAATCAGTTCATTGACAACACTGGAGATGAGAACAACCAAGACATTTAGGATTTTGACATTTCTGTTCAAATGTAAAATGTAGTTCTAACATGTTGGATTGTTGACTAAATAATGGAACTACTTACGAGCCCCCAATAATGTAGTTGAACCCGAGGATGACCCAGGGTAGATAACATGCTTTGAAGCGTGTCCCGAACCAGAAGGAGACGATGGTTTCTCTGTTCAGCTGAGCCCACACGTACAGGACGGACATTATCAACGGGATCATCAGGAGCTGGAAAACACAACAGCATTTGCATATTTTCAAATCAAATTGTATTTGTCACATGCGCCGAATACAACAGGTGAAGGTAGACCTTACAGTGAAATGCTTACTGACAAGCCCTTAACCAACAATGCAGTTAAGAAAAATAAGTGTTAAGTAAAACAATAGATAAGTAAAATATAAAACAAATAATTTAAGAGCAGCAGTAAAATAACAATAGTGAGGCTATATACATGGGGTACCGGTACAGAGTCAATGTGGAGGCTATATACAGGGGGTACCGGTACAGAGTCAATGTGGAGGCTATATACAGGGGGTATCGGTACAGAGTCAATGTGGAGGCTATATACAGGGGGTACCGGTACAGAGTCAATGTGGAGGCTATATACAGGGGGTACCGGTACAGAGTCAATGTGGAGGCTATATACAGGGGGTACCGGTACAGAGTCAATGCGGAGGCTATATACATGGGGTACCGGTACAGAGTCAATGTGGAGGCTATATACAGGGTGTTAAGGTACAGAGTCAATGTGGAGGCTATATACAGGGGGTATTGGTACAGAGTCAATGTGGAGGCTATATACAGGGTGTTACGGTACAGAGTCAATGTGGAGGCTATATACAGGGTGTTACGGTACAGAGTCAATGTGATGGCTATATACAGGGGGTACCAGTACAGAGTCAATGTGGAGGCTATATACAGGGTGTACCAGTACAGAGTCAATGTGGAGGCTATATACAGGGGGTATTGGTACAGAGTCAATGTGGAGGCTATATACAGGGTGTACCGGTACAGAGTCAATGTGGAGGCTATATACAGGGTGTTACGGTACAGAGTCAATGTGGAGGCTATATACAGGGTGTTACGGTACAGAGTCAATGTGATGGCTATATACAGGGGGTACCAGTACAGAGTCAATGTGGAGGCTATATACAGGGTGTACCAGTACAGAGTCAATGTGGAGGCTATATACAGGGGGTATTGGTACAGAGTCAATGTGTAGGCTATATACAGGGGGTACCGGTACAGAGTCAATGTGGAGGCTATATACAGGGGGTACCGGTACAGAGTCAATGTGGAGGCTATATACAGGGTTACCATACAGAGTCAATGTGGAGGCTATACACAGGGGGTATCGGTACAGAGTCAATGTGGAGGCTATATACAGGGGGTATCGGTACAGAGTCAATGTGGAGGCTATATACAGGGGGTATCGGTACAGAGTCAATGTGGAGGCTATATACAGGGGTACCGGTACAGAGTTCATTAGTTTTATCTAATAATGTAGGTTATAGATACATCCTCCCATTTTTACAAACCAACTGGCCAAGACACGGCTGCTGCAGCGACACGGCTGCTGCAGCGACACGGCAGCACACAGTCAGCAGAGATACCTTAGCACTGAAGCTGTAGATGGCATAGTTCTTATTGTCACGGTGACCACGGAAGTGTCCAGTTTGTTTACATTAAATGACAGTGGTTGTGATGACCTCTGGTAGATTTATGGTCAGTAGCACTGAAGCGGACAACTAGTCTCTTAGCTGTCAGAGACTGAAGACTTAGAGCTGTCTGAGGGACTGTCCCAAATGGCACCCTATTCCCTATTTAGTGCACTACTTTTGACCAGACTGCACAGAAAAGGGAATAGGGTGCCATTTGGGACACAGCCCGATTGTCGGCCCCTCTGTGAAACAAGATACAGCAGACTAGACCAGTCTGATCATCCACCAGTAACTCCCCGTCGTGATAAACTGGACCAGTCTGATCATCCGACAGTAACTCCCCGTCGTGATAAACTGGACCAGTCTGCTCATCCGACAGTAACTCCCCGTCGTGATAAACTGGACCAGTCTGGTCATCCGACAGTAACTCCCCGTCGTGATAAACTAGACCAGTCTGCTCATCCGACAGCAACTCCCCGTCGTGATAAACTGGACCAGTCTGCTCATCCGACAGCAACTCCCCGTCGTGATAAAATGGACCAGTCTGATCATCCGACAGTAACTCCCCGTCGTGATAAACTGGACCAGTCTGATCATCCGACAGTAACTCCCCGTCGTGATAAACTAGACCAGTCTGATCATCCGACAGTAACTCCCCGTCGTGATAAACTGGACCAGTCTGATCATCCGACAGTAACTCCCCGTCGTGATAAACTAGACCAGTCTGATCATCCGACAGTAACTCCCCGTCGTGATAAACTGGACCAGTCTGATCATCCGACCTTCTTAATGAACCTAGTTTACATGATGTTCTACAGATTAAAGGGACAATCCACTCAAACTACAGTACGTGTTGGTATTGTTCCATTAGTCCTCTGTTGATTCAGTCCCAATATGTTTTGCATGTCAGCAGTCAAATTGTTTTACATCATCATGATGTCGTGGCCAGTGACACGTTGCTTCTAGAAAGTCAATTTTCTTGAAAACTTGATTGCAGGTACAATAGAGATGGGCTGATAGCCTTTAATGCAGGGTTTGACTATTTGTCTTGGAACGTCGTGGTAAATGAAAAAGGCAACAAGTCTTAATTATTCTAATCTAAGGACAGAGAGAAAATAGGAGGAAGAAACGTACCTGCATGTCCATCATTAAGCCGGTTATCTACACAAGCAATGTCAAGGAAACCTGTATTCTTCCTGTCAGGATCAATTCTTTTACACATGTTGAATCAAACTCTCATCTAGTTCTACATAAACAGGCCACATACCCGGACCGTCATTTCCCTTTTCGTTACCCAAATGGAAAAGCAGTGGAACAGATGACTAGACAACAGAACTACTGTGTTCTGTCATGGAGCATAGAGGAGCCTAATGATCCATTCCAGCTGTACTGAGGTTCTGGAACCACAACACAGTAACTGAGGCAGCATGGGCAGAAAGACAGAGGCTGTATGTCAACCAGATCTTTCATGTCAGTAGTGTTGTCCATCCATATGACCTGCATTAACACATGGCTGTACAGAGACTGTAGCCAGGCCACTAGCAGGCAGGGGGTTTGGCTGTACAGAGACTGTAGCTAGGCCACTAGCAGGCAGGGGGGTTGGCTGTACAGACTGTAGCTAGGCCACTAGCAGGCAGGGGGGTTGGCTGTACAGAGACTGTAGCTAGGCCACTAGCAGGCAGGGGGTTTGGCTGTACAGAGACTGTAGCTAGGCCACTAGCAGGCAGGGGGTTTGGCTGTACAGAGACTGTAGCTAGGCCACTAGCAGGCAGGGGGGTTGGCTGTACAGAGACTGTAGCCAGGCCACTAGCAGGCAGGGGGGTTGGCTGTACAGAGACTGTAGCCAGGCCACTAGCAGGCAGGGGGGTTGGCTGTACAGAGACTGTAGCTAGGCCACTAGCAGGCAGGGGGGTTGGCTGTACAGAGACTGTAGCTAGGCCACTAGCAGGCAGGGGGGTTGGCTGTACAGAGACTGTAGCTAGGCCACTAGCAGGCAGGGGGGTTGGCTGTACAGAGACTGTAGCTAGGCCACTAGCAGGCAGGGGGGTTGGCTGTACAGAGACTGTAGCTAGGCCACTAGCAGGCAGGGGGTTTGGCTGTACAGAGACTGTAGCTAGGCCACTAGCAGGCAGGGGGTTTGGCTGTACAGAGACTGTAGCTAGGCCACTAGCAGGCAGGGGGGTTGGCTGTACAGAGACTGTAGCTAGGCCACTAGCAGGCAGGGGGGTTGGCTGTACAGAGACTGTAGCTAGGCCACTAGCAGGCAGGGGGGTTGGCTGTACAGAGACTGTAGCTAGGCCACTAGCAGGCAGGGGGTTTGGCTGTACAGAGACTGTAGCTAGGCCACTAGCAGGCAGGGGGTTTGGCTGTACAGAGACTGTAGCTAGGCCACTAGCAGGCAGGGGGTTTGGCTGTACAGAGACTGTAGCCAGGCCACTAGCAGGCAGGGGGTTTGGCTGTACCACATGGCTGTACAGAGACTGTAGCTAGGCCACTAGCAGGCAGGGGGTTTGGCTGTACAGAGACTGTAGCTAGGCCACTAGCAGGCAGGGGGTTTGGCTGTACAGAGACTGTAGCTAGGCCACTAGCAGGCAGGGGGGTTGGCTGTACAGAGACTGTAGCTAGGCCACTAGCAGGCAGGGGGTTTGGCTGTACAGAGACTGTAACTAGGCCACTAGCAGGCAGGGGGTTTGGCTGTACAGAGACTGTAGCCAGGCCACTAGCAGGCAGGGGGTTGGCTGTACAGAGACTGTAGCCAGGCCACTAGCAGGCAGGGGGTTTGGCTGTACAGAGACTGTAGCTAGGCCACTAGCAGGCAGGGGGTTTGGCTGTACAGAGACTGTAGCTAGGCCACTAGCAGGCAGGGGGTTTGGCTGTACAGAGAAACAGACTGGTTTGGCTGTACCACATGGCTGTACAGAGACTGTAGCCAGGCCACTAGCAGGCAGGGGGTTTGGCTGTACAGAGACTGTAGCCAGGCCACTAGCAGGCAGGGGGTTGGCTGTACAGAGACTGTAGCCAGGCCACTAGCAGGCAGGGGGTTTGGCTGTACAGAGGCTGTAGCTAGACCACTAGCAGGCAGGGGGTTTGGCTGTACAGAGAAACAGACTGGTTTGGCTGTACCACATGGCTGTACAGAGAAACAGATTGTAGATAGGCCCCTTTCCAGTGGCTGAACTGTTGCTAGGCAGCTTAACAGGCAGGGGGCGGCTCTAATAATACATACTATAACAAGGCCTAGACTCAGGAGGCAAAAACAATGGCAGTTTATGGAACAAAACATGAACAACTATTAGCCTACCTTCAACAATTTACAAAACAGCATAACGTCGCTGTCTGATGAAAACCTTGTAAAAAAAATACATTCACAAAATTGGAGTTACATTACCGCTTTAAATTAACTCCCCTCAATGTTCTCTGACCATTCTCATGACTCAAGGACACAAAACATTTAAAGTTTCATAATGGTATGTTCCTTTTTCCTGAAAACCTGAAAAGTTTGTTTTGAAGGTTTTCAGACGGCGACGATAAGTTAAACGTACGAAGAGGTTTTCAGACGGAGACGATAAGTTAAACATACGAAGAGGTTTTCAGACGGAGACGATAAGTTAAACGTACAAAGAGGTTTTCAGACGGAGACGATAAGTTAAACATACGAAGAGGTTTTCAGACGGAGACGATAAGTTAAACGTACAAAGAGGTTTTCAGACGGAGACGATAAGTTAAACATACGAAGAGGTTTTCAGACGGAGACGATAAGTTAAACGTACAAAGAGGTTTTCAGACCGAGACGATAAGTTAAACGTACGAAGAGGTTTTCAGACGGAGACGATAAGTTAAACGTACGAAGAGGTTTTCAGACGGAGACGATAAGTTAAACGTACGAAGAGGTTTTCAGACGGAGACGATAAGTTAAACGTATGGCTAATTGATTTACTATGACTGATAAAGTTGTCAGCTGCATAAAAGGCATCATATTGATAACAGGTAAAGGATACAACGATGCAGAGCCAGTTGAAGAGCAGCATGAACACAAAGTCAGCCGGACGCCCATCAAACGCCCCTGGAAGAAAAGAGAGAGGGATTGTTTGTTTATTTAATTTGCAATGTAAACATGTTTCCCATGCCAATAAAGCCCCTTTGAATTGAAATTGAGAGAGCTTTATTTGAGCCACAGGCAATAGGTGTCATCACAAAATACTGTACATACAGACCTAACAGCGCAATTATTTATTTAATCATCACAATTTATTTATTTAAATCATATTCTATTGCCTAGCCCCACCATGATCACAAGATTTGAATGAAAAAGCTCCATGTGTAGTGAACGACATGCTCTGCTTCCTCCTACAGTCCTAATGTTGTGTAACAGATCAGCTCTATAATGGAGCCTGACTAGCGATGAGAAGTGATCGGTGTGGCCTGGGGTGGTCTAGCTGTCTAACCCGCTGCCTCTGGAGCGCATCTACCATGTACCGCTGTCAGCATGGGTTCCAATACAGCCCACTGCTCTTTAAGCCTGCTCTCTCCTACCTTTCACCTCCATCTATCCCATAAACATACTACATTCTTGTGTGTGTGTGTGTGTGTGTGTATGGATATATATATATATATATATATATATCCACATGACAGGCTCAACATGTATTATTTACCCTCAGACATAACGGCTAATGAGAGCTGGCAGACTGTCACCATAGCTAGCCTCTGACCTGAACCCACCTGCCTCCATCCTCTGTGACCTGGAGTGAACCCACCTGTCTCCAGCCTCTGTGACCTGGCGTGAACCCAGCCTCTGTGACCTGGCGTGAACCCACCTGTCTCCAGCCTCTGTGACCTGGCGTGAACCCAGCCTCTGTGACCTGGCGTGAACCCACCTGTCTCCAGCCTCTGTGACCTGGCGTGAACCCAGCCTCTGTGACCTGGCGTGAACCCACCTGTCTCCAGCCTCTGTGACCTGGCGTGAAACCACCTGTCTCCAGCCTCTGTGACCTGGCGTGAACCCAGCCTCTGTGACCTGGCGTGAACCCACCTGTCTCCAGCCTCTGTGACCTGGCGTGAAACCACCTGTCTCCAGCCTCTGTGACCTGGCGTGAAACCACCTGTCTCCAGCCTCTGTGACCTGGCGTGAACCCAGCCTCTGTGACCTGGCGTGAACCCACCTGTCTCCAGCCTCTGTGACCTGGCGTGAAACCACCTGTCTCCAGCCTCTGTGACCTGGCGTGAACCCAGCCTCTGTGACCTGGCGTGAACCCAGCCTCTGTGACCTGGCGTGAACCCAGCCTCTGTGACCTGGCGTGAACCCAGCCTCTGTGACCTGGCGTGAACCCAGCCTCTGTGACCTGGCGTGAACCCAGCCTCTGTGACCTGGCGTGAACCCACCTGTCTCCAGCCTCTGTGACCTGGCGTGAACCCACCTGTCTCCAGCCTCTGTGACCCGGCGTGAACCCACCTGTCTCCAGCCTCTGTGACCTGGCGTGAACCCACCTGTCTCCAGCCTCTGTGACCTGGCGTGAACCCACCTGTCTCCAGCCTCTGTGACCTGGCGTGAACCCACCTGTCTCCAGCCTATGTGACCTGGCGTGAACCCAGCCTCTGTGACCTGGCGTGAACCCACCTGTCTCCAGCCTCTGTGACCTGGCGTGAACCCACCTGTCTCCAGCCTCTGTGACCTGGCGTGAACCCGCCTGTCTCCAGCCTCTGTGACCCGGCGTGAACCCGCCTGTTTCCAGCCTCTGTGACCCGGCGTGAACCCGCCTGTCTCCAGCCTCTGTGACCCGGCGTGAACCCGCCTGTCTCCAGCCTCTGTGACCCGGCGTGAACCCGCCTGTCTCCAGCCTCTGTGACCCGGCGTGAACCCGCCTGTCTCCAGCCTCTGTGACCCGGCGTGAACCCGCCTGTCTCCAGCCTCTGTGACCCGGCGTGAACCCGCCTGTCTCCAGCCTCTGTGACCCGGCGTGAACCCGCCTGTCTCCAGCCTCTGTGACCCGGCGTGAACCCGCCTGTCTCCAGCCTCTGTGACCCGGCGTGAACCCGCCTGTCTCCAGCCTCTGTGACCCGGCGTGAACCCGCCTGTCTCCAGCCTCTGTGACCCGGCGTGAACCCGCCTGTCTCCAGCCTCTGTGACCCGGCGTGAACCCGCCTGTCTCCAGCCTCTGTGACCCGGCGTGAACCCGCCTGTCTCCAGCCTCTGTGACCCGGCGTGAACCCGCCTGTCTCCAGCCTCTGTGACCCGGCGTGAACCCGCCTGTCTCCAGCCTCTGTGACCCGGCGTGAACCCACCTGTCTCCAGCCTCTGTGACCTGACGTGAACCCACCTGTCTCCAGCCCCTGTGACCTGACGTGAACCCGCCTGTCTCCAGCCTCTGTGACCTGGCGTGAACCCGCCTGTCTCCAGCCTCTGTGACCTGGCGTGAACCCACCTGTCTCCAGCCCCTGTGACCTGGCGTGAACCCGCCTGTCTCCAGCCCCTGTGACCTGGCGTGAACCCGCCTGTCTCCAGCCTCTGTGACCTGGCGTGAACCCGCCTGTCTCCAGCCTCTGTGACCTGGCGTGAACCCGCCTGTCTCCAGCCTCTGTGACCTGGCGTGAACCCGCCTGTCTCCAGCCTCTGTGACCTGGCGTGAACCCGCCTGTCTCCAGCCTCTGTGACCTGGCGTGAACCCGCCTGTCTCCAGCCTCTGTGACCTGGCGTGAACCCGCCTGTCTCCAGCCTCTGTGACCTGGCGTGAACCCACCTGTCTCCACTGGGGTATAGGACGACTCAGTGATGTGAAACATTCTGAACCTTGTTGCAGATCTATTCATTCTGTTTCCCTGACAACTCCCTATTCGACATGAAGGTTTGTATCTGAGCGTTCTGTAACGTTACATGGTCCCGAACCGGCCCCTGCTAGAGGACGATGTGAACCCACCTGTCTCCAGCCTAGTAGAGTACTGCTAGAGTACTGTGTGAACCCACCTGTCTCCAGCCTAGTAGAGTACTGCTAGAGTACTGTGTGAACCCACCTGTCTCCAGCCTAGTAGAGTACTGCTAGAGTACTGTGTGAACCCACCTGTCTCCAGCCTAGTAGAGTACTGCTAGAGTACTGTGTGAACCCACCTGTCTCCAGCCTAGTAGAGTACTGCTAGAGTACTGTGTGAACCCACCTGTCTCCAGCCTAGTAGAGTACTGCTAGAGTACTGTGTGAACCCACCTGTCTCCAGCCTAGTAGAGTACTGTGTGAACCCACCTGTCTCCAGCCTAGTAGAGTACTGCTAGAGTACTGTGTGAACCCACCTGTCTCCAGCCTAGTAGAGTACTGCTAGAGTACTGTGTGAACCCACCTGTCTCCAGCCTAGTAGAGTACTGCTAGAGTACTGTGTGAACCCACCTGTCTCCAGCCTAGTAGAGTACTGCTAGAGTACTGTGTGAACCCACCTGTCTCCAGCCTAGTAGAGTACTGTGTAAACCCACCTGTCTCCAGCCTAGTAGAGTACTGCTAGAGTACTGTGTGAACCCACCTGTCTCCAGCCTAGTAGAGTACTGCTAGAGTACTGTGTGAACCCACCTGTCTCCAGCCTGGTAGAGTACTGCTAGAGTACTGTGTGAACCCACCTGTCTCCAGCCTAGTAGAGTACTGCTAGAGTACTGTGTGAACCCACCTGTCTCCAGCCTAGTAGAGTACTGCTAGAGTACTGTGTGAACCCACCTGTCTCCAGCCTAGTAGAGTACTGCTAGAGTACTGTGTGAACCCACCTGTCTCCAGCCTGGTAGAGTACTGCTAGAGTACTGTGTGAACCCACCTGTCTCCAGCCTAGTAGAGTACTGCTAGAGTACTGTGTGAACCCACCTGTCTCCAGCCTGGTAGAGTACTGCTAGAGTACTGTGTGAACCCACCTGTCTCCAGCCTGGTAGAGTACTGCTAGAGTACTGTGTGAACCCACCTGTCTCCAGCCTAGTAGAGTACTGCTAGAGTACTGTGTGAACCCACCTGTCTCCAGCCTGGTAGAGTACTGCTAGAGTACTGTGTGAACCCACCTGTCTCCAGCCTAGTAGAGTACTGCTAGAGTACTGTGTGAACCCACCTGTCTCCAGCCTGGTAGAGTACTGCTAGAGTACTGTGTGAACCCACCTGTCTCCAGCCTGGTAGAGTACTGCTAGAGTACTGTGTGAACCCACCTGTCTCCAGCCTGGTAGAGTACTGCTAGAGTACTGTGTGAACCCACCTGTCTCCAGCCTAGTAGAGTACTGCTAGAGTACTGTGTGAACCCACCTGTCTCCAGCCTGGTAGAGTACTGCTAGAGTACTGTGTGAACCCACCTGTCTCCAGCCTAGTAGAGTACTGCTAGAGTACTGTGTGAACCCACCTGTCTCCAGCCTAGTAGAGTACTGCTAGAGTACTGTGTGAACCCACCTGTCTCCAGCCTGGTAGAGTACTGTGTGAACCCACCTGTCTCCAGCCTGGTAGAGTACTGTGTGAACCCACCTGTCTCCAGCCTGGTAGAGTACTGTGTGAACCCACCTGTTCCTAGCCTGGTAAAGTACTGCTAGAGTACTGTGTGAACCCACCTGTTCCTAGCCTGGTAGAGTACTGCTAGAGTACTGTGTGAACCTACCTGTCTCCAGCCTGGTAGAGTACTGCTAGAGTACTGTGTGAACCCACCTGTCTCCAGCCTGGTAGGGTACTGCTAGAGTACTGTGTGAACCCACCTGTCTCCAGCCTGGTAGAGTACTGCTAGAGTACTGTGTGAACCCACCTGTCTCCAGCCTGGTAGAGTACTGGTAGAGGAAATAAAGATTGACTAGGTAGAGGAAGCCTGTTCCAGGGCCCACAGGGAAGTATAGGGTGGAGGTGATTGGTCTCCATACCTGTAGAGAGAGAGAGAGAAAGATCATAGTCTGTTAGCATTTAGGACATGTCAGGGCAGTAACTGGTGTGTGTGAGGGGGGGGGGGGGGGAGTAACAGGTGGGAGGAGAGCTGAAGCTTGGCAGGCCCTCCACAGCTAAACACTTTATTCACATGTGATGTAATGGGGCACCAGGTCACAGTGACAAAATGTGAACTCAACTGTCACATTCACTGGTTGATGTAAACACACTAGGGTATTCAGGATACCAGCCCACGTATTGTGATACCAGGAAAACCCAAAGCAGACTAAACTCTACGGTTCTTTAAAACCTGCCTGTATGTAACAGTCTATGATATAAGCCTAGTTGGGAGAAAAAGACTAATGTGACTGTTAACAGAAGGCTGTGTGTTTACAACTTCAGAATGTTTTTTCCTCAACAAATGATGTCTGCTTCATGTTTTGTTGCCACGATACTTCCAAGTATTGCAATACTGGTATCGTGAGAACCCTAAAACATACACCCTGGGCCATCTGACCAGGTTGGGGCACTGCACTGGTTTACACAAAAACCCAATGGAACAACAGCCCAGACCGCCCAACACAGGTGTGACAGCTGTGGCCTCGCCAATGGAACAACAGCCCAGACTGCCTAGCACAGGTGTACCAGCTGTGGTCTCGCCAACAGAACAACAGCCCAGACTGCCCAACACAGGTGTGACAGCTGTGGCCTCGCCAATGGAACAACAGCCCAGACTGCCCAACACAGGTGTGACAGCTGTGGCCTCGCCAATGGAACAACAGCCCAGACTGCCCAACACAGGTGTGACAGCTGTGGCCTCGCCAATGGAACAACAGCCCAGACTGCCCAACACAGGTGTGACAGCTGTGGCCTCGCCAATGGAACAACAGCCCAGACTGCCCAACACAGGTGTGACAGCTGTGGCCTCGCCAATGGAACGACAGCCCAGACTGCCCAACACAGGTGTGCCAGCTGTGGCCTCGCCACTGGAACAACAGCCCAGACTGCCCAACACAGGTGTGCCAGCTGTGGCCTCACCAATGGAACAACAGCCCAGACTGCCCAACACAGGTGTGCCAGCTGTGGCCTCGCCACTGGAACAACAGCCCAGACTGCCCAACACAGGTGTGCCAGCTGTGGCCTCGCCACTGGAACAACAGCCCAGACTGCCCAACACAGGTGTGACAGCTGTGGCCTCGCCAACGGAACAACAGCCCAGACTGCCCAACACAGGTGTGCCAGCTGTGGCCTCGCCAATGGAACAACAGCCCAGACTGCCCAACACAGGTGTGCCAGCTGTGGCCTCGCCAATGGAACAGCCCAGACTGCCCAACACAGGTGTGCCAGCTGTGGCCTCGCCACTGGAAACCTACTCTGCCTTCACAAGATCACAACCAGTAGTCAGCTGAGATGTGAACCGATACGGTCCACCCTGTATGTGTTCGTGGTGGAAAATAGCCCAATTATCATACTTGAGTAAAAATAAAAGATACCTTAATAGAAAATGACTCAAGTAAAAGTCACCCAAAAAAATACTACTTGAGTAAAAGTATTTGGTTTTAAATTGAATAAAGTATCAAAAGTAAAAGTATTAATAAATTAAAATAGCTTATATTAAAGAAAACAAGATGTTTTGAATATTTGTTTTATTTTTTTAAGGATAGCCCAGGGCACACTACAACACTCAGACATCACTTACAAACGAAGCATTTGTGTTTAGTGAGTCCGCCAGATCAGAGGCAGTAGGGATGATCTCTTGATAAGTGAGTGAATTGGACCACTTTCCTATCCTGCTAAGCATTGAAAATATAACAAGTACTTTTGGGTGTCAGGGAAAATGTATGGAGTAAAAAGTACATTATTTTCTTTAGGAAAATAGTGAAATAAAAGTAGAAGTAGTCAAAAATATCAATAGTAAAGTACAGATACCTAAAAAATAAAATAATAATTGTCATACTTTCAAGAATTTTTACTTAAGAACTTTACACCACTGTGTGTGTGTGTGTGTGTGTGTGTGTGTGTGTGTGTGTGTGTGTGTGTGTGTGTGTGTGTGTGTGTGTGTGTGTGTGTGTGTGTGTGTGTGTGTGTACCCACTTCATAGAGGTGAGGTCCAGTAACAAAAGAATGGTCTAGTGTCACGTTGTGACGCCACCTGTCAGAAGACAATGATGAAACCCTTGCTTGCTTGAGAGTCATGATGACTACTGTACGTAATGTGGGAGGTGCCAGTTATGATGAGGATGTGATAGCACCACCTGTTGGAATTGTATTGACATTATTTTGGTCAAACCTCACTCAACCAAACCTATAACAAATGCAGGAATATCATATATTTGTGAGATATTCACCAAACCTTTCGAAATAATCATGTAGTTCATTTGTACATAATTGCTATTGAAAATGCTACTATCCTATCGTTGAACTAGCGTCTTCATGCATCCCGGAAGTCCAACCTGTTTGTTTTGTGATTGGACTGAATTCACACCCCTTGTACAATCCAAGGCCTGCTAGCCTTGATGCTAGGCTATCATAGCAACACAGCGAATTGTAGCACACAAACAACCCCACTGCCCATAACTTACCTGAAATTTGTGAAAGAAGTTCTCTGGCCATAAGACGAGGTACATGGGACTGATTAGTCCCAGTTTACCTATCAAGGGAACCGCAATCGACCCAGCAAACCAATACCGGGTGATGAACGGGATTGTTTTGAACCAGTCCCCGATATCTGACATCTTTCCATACGATCTTGGCAAAACGACCACAGTCAACGAATTGCCTAAAAGCAAACGAAGTCCCAAAGTCCTGGGGCGACTGACGATACCCCTTGTGTTATAATTCCCTTTTGATGACAACAATTATTCACGAACGTTTGGTTCCTCAGTCAAGTTTTCATGACGTGGCTTCTTATTATACCTCAATCTTCTCGCGACTAGCTCTTGAACTGCTCACTTCCTGTCAAATTTGCACAGCAGTCCTTGCTATCTGGGATCCTTGGAACGTCCCAACTCTGACGTTACAACTATGACATTAGTTGAAATGTTAATTGATTTACACTGAACAAAAATATAAACACAACATGCAACAATTTCTAAAATTGCACTGAGTTGCAGTTCATATATGGAAATCAGTCAATTTAAATAAATTCATTAGGGCATAATCTATGGATTTCACATGAATGGTAATACAGATATGCATCTGTTGGTCAAAGATACCTTTAAAAAAAGTTAGGGGCGTGGATCAGAAAACCAGTCAGTATCTGATGACACCACCATTTGCCTCATGCAGCGTGACACATTCCCTTTGCATAGAGTTGGCTCAGTTGTTGATTGTAGCCTGTGGGATGTTTTCCCACTCCTCTTCAATGTGCTGTGGTGGAGATCTTTGTTGGCTATACTCGGCCTTGTCTCAGGATTATAAGTTGGTGGTTGAAGATATCCCTCCAGTGGTGCGGGGGCTGTGCTTTGGCAAAGTGGGTGGGGTTATATCCTTCCTATTTGGCCCTGTCCGGGGGTATCTTCGGAGGGGGCCACAGTGTCTCCTGACCGCTCCTGTCTCAGCCTCCAGTATTTATGCTGCAGTAGTTTGTGTCGGGGGGCTAGGGTCAGTTGGTTATACCTGGAGTACTTCTCCTGTCTTATCCAGTGTCCTGTGTGAATTTAAGTATGCTTTCTCTAATTCTCTCGTTCTCTCTTTCTTTCTCTCTCTCTGAGAACCTGAGCCCTAGGACCATACGTCAGGACTACCGGGCATGACGACTCCCTGCTGTCCCCAGTCCGCCTGGCCTTGCTGCTATTCCAGTTTCAACTGTTCTGCCTGCGGTTACGGAACCCCTACCTGTCCCAGACCTGCTGTTTTCAACTCTTAATGATCGGCTATGAAAAGCCAACAGATTTATTCCTGATTATTATTTGACCATGCTTGTCATTTATGAACATTTTGAAAATCTTGGCTCTCTCTAATTTTCTCCTTCTCTCTTTCTTTCTCTCGGACGTCGGGACTGCCGGGCGTGGTGGCTCCTTGCTGTCCCCAGTCCGCCTGGCCTTGCTGCTGTTCCGGTTTCAGCTGTTCTGCCTGCGGTTATGGAACCGCCACCTGTCCCAGACCTGTTGTTTTTCAACTCTTAATGATCGGCTATGAAAAGCCAACTGAAAATTATCCATGATTATTATTTGACCATGCTTGTCACTTATGAACATTTTTGAACATCTTGGCATAGTTCTGTTATAATCTCCACCCGGCACAGCCAGAAGAGGACTGGCCACCCCTCATAGCCTGGTTCCTCTCTCTAGGTTTCTTCCTAGGTTTTGGCCTTTCTAGGGAGTTTTTCCTAGCCACCGTGCTTCTACACCTGCATTCTAGCTGTTTGGGGTTTTAGGCTGGGTCTCTGTACAGCACTTCGAGATATTAGCTGATGTACGAAGGGCTATATAAAATAAACTTGATTGATTGATTGATTGACTGTGCGAAGTTGCTGGATATTGGCGGGAACTGGAACACACTGTTGTACACGTTGATGCAGAGCATCCCAAACATGCTCAATGGTTGACATGTCAGGTGAGTATTTAGGCCATGGAAAAACTGGAAAATTTTCATCTTCCAGGAATTGTGTACAGATCCTTGCGACATGGGGCCGTGCATTATCATGCTGAAACATGAGTTGATGGCGGCGGATGAATGGCACGATAATGGGCCTCAGGGTCTCGTTATGGCATCTGTGCATTCAAATTGCCATTGATAAAATGCAATTGTGTTTGTTGTCCGTAGCTTATGCCTGCTGTGAGGATCTGTGTTTATTGCGCTATAACCCAATACTATATCACATGTGATTGAATATTAGCAACTGTTGGCCTGGGTGCCTGTGTGTGTGCTGGAAGTAACATTTTGCCCCAGATAGTGTGCTGAGAAGCTGTGGTTAACCTTGAGCGGGAACAGTATGCTTTCTATGCAGGTGCAAATAGCTTAACAGTGTTACAGAACTGTCTGACCTCAGTCTCTAGGGTGTGGGAGCGTAATCTACACAGCAACAGCGCCGGACATCAGGAGCGCTGTGAGGCTGGGACCAGCCTGGGCACCAACGCCAATGATAGGCCAGTAAGTCTAAACCACACTGAGTCTCTACTCTGACAGGCCGGCTCGGAAGCAGGAACTACTTCTGTCAGAGTATTAAAGAAGATACCATTAGGGTGTTGGCCAGTTCTCTGTTTTACCCTGCGAGGTGTTACAGTGAACCCGTATATACGAAAATTGCATTTACCATTTATCACTTGTGTTTAATAAAAATACTTAAAGTATATTCGGTGACTCTGAATCACATTTTATCCTGATACCAGATTTGATTGACGCAACCCTTTACACTGCCCATACCATAACCCCACCATGGGGCACTCTGTTCACAACGTTGACATCGGCAAACCGCTCGTCCACACTCTGCCACCTGTCCGGTACAGTTGAAACCGGGATTCATCCATCGAAGGTAAGCATTTGCCCACTGACTGCAGTCAGGTCAAGACCACAGGAGGTTGATGGCACCTTAATTGTGGCGAACGGGCTCGTGGTAATGGCTGGAGCGGAATAGATGGAATGGTATCAAATACATTGAATACATGTTCCCATTCCATTTGCGCCGTTCCAGCCATTATTATGAGCCGTCCTCCCCTCAGCAGACTCCACTGGTCAAGACCCTGGTGAGGACGATGATCATGAGCTTCCCTGAGACGATTTCTGACCGTTTGTGCATAAATTCTTTGGTTGTGCAAACCCACAGTTTCATCCGGGTGGCTGGTCTCAGACGATCCCGTAGGTGAAGAAGACGAATATGGAGGTCTTGGGCTGACGTGGTTACATGTGGTCTGCGGTTGTGAGGCCGGTTGGACGTACTGCCAAATTCTCTAAAACAACGTTGGAGGCGGCTTATGGTAGAGAAATTAACATTCAATTCTCTGGCAACAGCTCTGGTGGACATTCCTGCAGTCAGCATGCCAATTGTGCCATTGTGTTGTGACAAAACTGCACATTTTAGAGTGGCCTTTTATTGTCTCCACCACAGCTGTCAGGTGGATGGATTATCTTGGCAAAGAATAAATGCTCACTAACAGGGATGTAAAATAATTTATGCACAACATTTGAGAGAAATAAGCTTTTTGTGCATATGGAACATTTCGGGGATCTTTTATTTAAGTTCATGAAACATGGGACCAACACTTTACATGTTGCATTGATATTTAGTTACGGTAGGGGTTAGGGTAGGTGCTTTTATCAACGCGGGTGTAGTATTTACATACAGTAGCATTGCTTTCAATTGTATTGGATTGCACAAAAACTTTCCGTGGGAAGCCAGAAGTTAAATACAATTGCATTTGAACCTACTAGGCAGGACGGTTGGTCATTATGGCTGGGGAATTTGAGACAAAATATATAAAATATCGTATTATTAAACACACTTACCAAACGTGGGTATGTTGTAGACTCACTTCCTCTCTGCTTATTTGAAGTCAAAATAAAAGTCCCCCACAAGTTATTCCTTTTTTGTCCACATATGGTGCATGTGCAGGACTTTTATTTTGGCATGAGGTCAGCAGAGAGGAAGTGGGTCTACACGTTTGGAAAGTCTGTTTAATAATATGATCCTTTAAGATATTTTATCTCAATACAATTGAAAGCAACGCTAGTGTATATAATTAGAACCGCGTTGCTAAAAGTGCAGGCAAATAAGACAGGTGTCAAATACTGTAGCTAGCTAGATACATTTGATATTGTATTGTATTGTGATCACCTTGAGAATGTGTCCACCTATTATATTTTTTTCTAAACCAAAACTTGGCACGGCATTGGTCCTTGTCCACCTTCATGGCCTATGGCTATGTTATCCACCCCCTTATAATTAGCAGTAATGACTTTAGAACAATTACATTTATTAGTTTTTAACTGTGGTACATCTATACAGAGAGGTTTCAAACCTCCAATCCTCCAATTTAACCTATTTGATCATAGCGAACTCCAGTAACCACAATTCCTGCTACTGTTTACATCCCATCCGTGACGTCATTCAAGAAGCGACAAGATAACCGCTGACAACCTTTTAACTGAAGACAGGTTTATAATTATGGCTTTCATTTGAGTTTTGTTCTCAATAAATAATTTAGCGCGACATTGATTGCTCGATAATATGCTTGTGAATGCTCTTCTTGCGATTGGAGACCAGCAATAACCTTTTATTTCAAATTTCGCGCTGTACAGACCGCCAGACGATAGGCTGGTATTCAGGCTAGCCGGCTAGCTAATCAACAGCGAATTAGTTACCACTGCTAACTCGCTAGCTAACTAGATCCAAACGTATAATATCGTCAATTCTGCTCATCAAAAAAAAAATGCAAACGACCGACATTGGAAACAAGGAGGAGGGAAAAGTATGGCATCGAAAACCAACACCAAGTAATACTGGGTAGGTCGTTTCAAAGGATAACGTTAGCTCATAACCCACTTGTTGAGTCTCCATCACCTTGTGATAGTGAAGCCTGGCTGTTGAGTGTTGTTGATCGTAAACGAGAGGGAATGTTATTGTCTGTTTCTGCATATCTTGAATAGAAGCTGTGCTTTGCATTCTTGTCTGACAGCTAGACGTGCATCTTGTATGTAGACCATAATAACAGTTTTTGCTTTAACAGCGTCATGGTCACAGTGATTCGCAGTGCAGCTGCCTACCAGTCCAAAACAGTCCGCTTCCTTCATGTCACCTTCGACACTACAGGGGACTCTTTCCTGGCTGGAGACCACCATGGGAATATTTATGTCTTAGACATCACCAGAAACAGGTGCAGTATGTCACACTGTCAACACCACAATATTGCATTGCAATACTCTTCCTGGTGCAGGCGGTGCTCATACCTGTTCTGTCTCTCTCCAGGTTTAGACTTGTTCAGAAAACCGGTCAAGCATGCACTGCCTTGGCATTCAACTTGCGCAGAACAACGGAATTCTTGGTTGCTCTTGCAGACTACTCCATCAAGTGCTTTGACAAAGGTATGACTCCTTACATTGCTGCTTAATTGTTTTCCAAAAGGTTAGGAACTGATTAGCTGATTGAGGAGGGTAAAGTCATCTTCTGTGGTGTATTGGCCTGTATACACAAACTTCCAGTACGTTGAAAGACCAATGATTCCATCAAATAATGGAGTTTTTGCTGGGTGTTTGCCAATTGGAACAAAAAACTGATTGATTAATTGTTTGATTCTGTCAGATACGAAGCAGCTGGTGAGCTGGATGCGGGGTCACGAGGGGGCGGTATCCTCCGTGTCGGTCCATGGCTCTGGCCGCTACGCCATCAGTACGTCAGCTGACACGGCTCAGCTCTGGGACCTGGACACCTTCCAGAGGAAGAGGAAACTCAATGTCCGTCAGTCTGTCGGCATACAGAGGGTTAGGTCATTTACAGAACTGAATCATTTCATTTTTCAGATTTGACAATACAATGAATACATAATGGCAAAATTCACACAGTGCCTTTTATATTTTACATTTTGTAGAACTCTAAACAATTTATCTGAATTTCTGAAAATTCATTTTAACTGTGTGTTATTTTTTTCTAGGTGTTCTTTCTTCCTCTGAGTAACACCATCCTCAGCTGTTTCAACGATGACTCCATCTTTGCCTGGGAGAGTGACACGTTGTTTTGCAAATACCAGCTGCCTGTTCCTGATGAGGGACCCAGGATACACTACAAGGCATTTTCTGTCACACGGTGTGTGTGTGTTTTTGAAAGGTTGAGTGGAAGTGGAAGTCTAATATACAAAAGTGTGTCTGTCTGTGGAGCTATGACTATCAGATAAGCCGCGAACAACAAAGCAGATGTTCAGTACCAGTGATGTCCTCCTAAAACCATCTGTGTTCTCTTCACAGTGATGGGAAGATTCTGGCTGCAGGGGGCAGATCCAACCTTCTCCATCTGTGGTGTCTGGACACCAGGCAGCTGCTTAGAGTGGTCCAGATGCCTCCCAAGGTTCGCACTGTCAGACAGCTTGAGTTCCTACCAGACAGCTTCGATGGTGGGGCCAGCCAGGTATGTATTCATTCATTCTATTTATTCATCCTTTAACCAAGGAAGTCACGTTGAGTTTTACATCTCTTTTTCAAGTGAACACTTGCCAAGAAAGCAGCCAATGCTATCTGATACTGATGTATTTTGGAGAACATGCTTTATTTGTCTCGGTGGTTGGAAAATGAGAACATTTAGTTTTTGTTCTTCAGACTCTTGGGGTGCTGAGTCAGGATGGTGTGATGCGTTTCATCAACATCCAGACCTGCAAGCTGCTCTTCAACATCGGATCCCATGATGACGCCATCACCTCAGCCACCGTCAGTCCCAACGGACGCCATATTGTCACGATAATGGACAACGGCAGCCTAAACATCTACAGTGTTCAGTGTCTGACCCAGGACTACAACAAGGTAGCAATCATCAGAATGATTAGAAAGGCCGTTCATCTGACACGTGTCCTTGAATTTTGCTAAATGACCCAGGCAGCTTCGTTTCATCTGTGTAGTTTTTAGATTAGCACACATCAGTCATGTTTCTGCCTTCCCCTGAGCCACTCGTCATCCTCTTCTAGCCTCCTCCGTCCCTGGTCAAAGTGGTGTCTGGTGGAGAGTGTTCGGCTCTGACAATGAAGGTGAAGTCAGAAGCGGTCCAGCGGCCGGCCAAAAACTCTGGTCGACGGGTCAAGACCAAAGTCCTGAGGCCTCCAGCTGTGTCCATGACAGAGGATAAAGAGGTACATATGTAGGATATTCATTGGATCACTCTTTTGTTGCACAACAGGAAATGCAAACTTTTATTCAAGGTTTTAAAAGACTTCTAAAGTTTGTAATTTCCCCTTGAAAATGTCAGATTTTGACCCCTACAAAAAATGTCCATTAATTATAATCAATATTATAATTCACATTTCCTGTTGCTCCAGGATTATTTTCCCTCTGTAGCAAACTGCCTCAAATTAAGAGCCTACACCTGTAGAGCATGCAGAAACACATGGCAGACAGAAGCTTAGATACTTGTGGTATAATCTCATAGTGACCGTATAATAGCATGACCTTTATTTAGTTCTCTGGTCTGGAGCCAAGCTGTCTGATGATTTTACCATTGGTTTTCCTCATCCACATTTTGAATGATGTTCTTTTGAATCAAGTGAGGCATTCAACTGATTTGTGGCTTTTCTTTTTCAGAATGAACTGCCTGACGGTCTAAACAAGAAGAGACTTGTGGCGTTACTGAAGGCATTTGGAGAATATCCAGCTAAATACAGGTAACTAACTACAAATCAGGAATCGGGGCCAAGGTGTCACAGTTTTAACGGGGGGCAGCAACATACAAATGTGCTCCTTATACACTACAGTAAATGGTGCTCATTTATACACGACAGTAAACGGTGCTCCTTTAGACACCACAGTAAACGGTGCTCCTTTAGACACTACAGTAAACGGTGCTCCTTTAGACACTACAGTAAACGGTGCTCCTTTAGACACTACAGTAAACGGTGCTCCTTTAGACACTACAGTAAACGGTGTTCCTTTAGACACTACAGTAAACGGTGCTCTTTTAGACACAACAGTAAACGGTGCTCTTTTAGACACTACAGCAAACTGTGCTCCTTTAGACACCACAGTAAACGGTGCTCCTTTAGACACTACAGTAAACGGTGCTCCTTTAGACACCACAGTAAACGGTGCTCCTTTAGACACTACAGTAAACGGTGCTCCTTTAGACACTACAGTAAACGGTGCTCCTTTAGACACTACAGTAAACGGTGCTCTTTTAGACACTACAGTAAACGGTGCTCTTTTAGACACTACAGTAAACGGTGCTCCTTTAGACACAACAGTAAACGGTGCTCTTTTAGACACTACAGTAAACGGTGCTCCTTTAGACACGACAGTAAACGGAGCTCCTTTAGACACGACAGTAAACGGAGCTCCTTTAGACACGACAGTAAACGGTGCTCCTTTAGACACGACAGTAAACGGTGCTCCTTTAGACACGACAGTAAACGGTGCTCCTTTAGACATTACAGTAAACGGTGCTCCTTTAGACATTACAGTAAACTGTGCTCCTTTAGACACCACAGTAAACGGTGCTCCTTTAGACACTACAGTAAACGTTGCTCCTTTTAGACACTACAGTAAACGGTGCTCCTTTAGACACTACAGTAAACGGTGCTCCTTTAGACACCACAGTAAACGGTGCTCCTTTAGACACTACAGTAAACGGTGCTCCTTTAGACACCACAGCAAACGGTGCTCCTTTAGACACCACAGTAAACGGTGCTCCTTTAGACACTACAGTGAACGGTGCTCCTTTAGACACTACAGTGAACGGTGCTCCTTATACACTACAGTGAACGGTGCTCCTTTATACACTACAGTAAGCGGCGCTCCTTTAGACACTACAGTAAACGCTGCTCCTTTAGACACTACAGTAAACGCTGCTCCTTTAGACACCACAGTAAACGGTGCTCCTTTAGACACCACAGTAAACGGTGCTCCTTTAGACACCACAGTAAACGGTGCTCCTTTAGACACCACAGTAAACGGTGCTCTTTTAGACACCACAGTAAACGGTGCTCTTTTAGACACCACAGTAAACGGTGCTCTTTTAGACACTACAGTAAACGGTGCTCCTTTAGACACTACAGTAAACGGTGCTCCTTTAGACACCACAGTAAACGGTGCTCTTTTAGACACTACAGTAAACGGTGCTCCTTTAGACTCTACAGTAAACGGTGCTCCTTTAGACACTACAGTAAACGGTGCTCCTTTAGACACTACAGTAAACGGTGCTCTTTTAGACACCACAGTAAACGGTGCTCTTTTAGACACCACAGTAAACGGTGCTCTTTTAGACACTACAGTAAACGGTGCTCCTTTAGACACTACAGTAAACGGTGCTCCTTTAGACACGACAGTAAACGGGGCTCCTTTAGACACTACAGTAAACGGTGCTCTTTTAGACACTACAGTAAACGGTGCTCCTTTAGACACAACAGTAAACGGTGCTCTTTTAGACACTACAGTAAACGGTGCTCCTTTAGACACTACAGTAAACGGTGCTCCTTTAGACACGACAGTAAACGGTGCTCCTTCAGACACGACAGTAAACGGAGCTCCTTTAGACACGACAGTAAACGGAGCTCCTTTAGACACGACAGTAAACGGTGCTCCTTTAGACACGACAGTAAACGGTGCTCCTTTAGACACGACAGTAAATGGTGCTCCTTTAGACATTACAGTAAACGGTGCTCCTTTAGACATTACAGTAAACGGTGCTCCTTTAGACATTACAGTAAACGGTGCTCCTTTAGACACTACAGTAAACGGGGCTCCTTTAGACACCACAGTAAACGCTGCTCCTTTAGACACCACAGTAAACGCTGCTCCTTTAGACACCACAGTAAACGGTGCTCCTTTAGACACCACAGTAAACGGTGCTCCTTTAGACACCACAGTAAACGGTGCTCCTTTAGACACCACAGTAAGCGGTGCTCCTTTAGACACCACAGTAAGCGGTGCTCTTTTAGACACCACAGTAAACGGTGCTCCTTTAGACACTACAGTAAACGGTGCTCCTTTAGACACTACAGCAAACGGTGCTCTTTTAGACACTACAGTAAACGGTGCTCCTTTAGACTCTACAGTAAACGGTGCTCCTTTAGACACCACAGTAAACGGTGCTCCTTTAGACACCACAGTAAACGGTGCTCTTTTAGACACCACAGTAAACGGTGCTCTTTTAGACACTACAGTAAACGGTGCTCCTTTAGACACTACAGTAAACGGTGCTCCTTTAGACACTACAGTAAACGGTGCTCCTTTAGACACTACAGTAAACGAGGCTCCTTTAGACACTACAGTAAACGGGGCTCCTTTAGACACTACAGTAAACGGGGCTCCTTTAGACACTACAGTAAACGGTGCTCCTTTAGACACTACAGTAAACGGTGCTCTTTTAGACACTACAGTAAACGGTGCTCCTTTAGACTCTACAGTAAACGGTGCTCCTTTAGACACTACAGTAAACGGTGCTCCTTTAGACACTACAGTAAACGGTGCTCTTTTAGACACCACAGTAAACGGTGCTCTTTTAGACACTACATTAAACGGTGCTCCTTTAGACACTACAGTAAACGGTGCTCCTTTAGACACGACAGTAAACGGTGCTCCTTTAGACACGACAGTAAACGGGGCTCCTTTAGACACTACAGTAAACGGTGCTCTTTTAGACACTACAGTAAACGGTGCTCCTTTAGACACAACAGTAAACGGTGCTCTTTTAGACACTACAGTAAACGGTGCTCCTTTAGACACTACAGTAAACGGTGCTCCTTTAGACACGACAGTAAACGGAGCTCCTTTAGACACGACAGTAAACGGAGCTCCTTTAGACACGACAGTAAACGGTGCTCCTTTAGACACGACAGTAAACGGTGCTCCTTTAGACACGACAGTAAACGGTGCTCCTTTAGACATTACAGTAAACGGTGCTCCTTTAGACATTACAGTAAACGGTGCTCCTTTAGACATTACAGTAAACGGTGCTCCTTTAGACACTACAGTAAACGGGGCTCCTTTAGACACTACAGTAAACGCTGCTCCTTTAGACACCACAGTAAACGCTGCTCCTTTAGACACCACAGTAAACGCTGCTCCTTTAGACACCACAGTAAACGGTGCTCCTTTAGACACCACAGTAAACGGTGCTCCTTTAGACACCACAGTAAACCGTGCTCCTTTAGACACCACAGTAAACGGTGCTCCTTTAGACACCACAGTAAACCGTGCTCCTTTAGACACCACAGTAAACGGTGCTCTTTTAGACACCACAGTAAACGGTGCTCCTTTAGACACTACAGTAAACGGTGCTCCTTTAGACACTACAGTAAACGGTGCTCTTTTAGACACTACAGTAAACGGTGCTCCTTTAGACTCTACAGTAAACGGTGCTCCTTTAGACACCACAGTAAACGGTGCTCCTTTAGACACCACAGTAAACGGTGCTCTTTTAGACACCACAGTAAACGGTGCTCTTTTAGACACTACAGTAAACGGTGCTCCTTTAGACACTACAGTAAACGGTGCTCCTTTAGACACTACAGTAAACGGTGCTCCTTTAGACACTACAGTAAACGAGGCTCCTTTAGACACTACAGTAAACGGGGCTCCTTTAGACACTACAGTAAACGGGGCTCCTTTAGACACTACAGTAAACGGTGCTCCTTTAGACACTACAGTAAACGGGGCTCCTTTAGACACTACAGTAAACGCTGCTCCTTTAGACACTACAGTAAACGCTGCTCCTTTAGACACTACAGTAAACGGTGCTCCTTTAGACACGACAGTAAACGGTGCTCCTTTAGACACGACAGTAAACGGGGCTCCTTTAGACACGACAGTAAACGGGGCTCCTTTAGACACTACAGTAAACGGTGCTCCTTTAGACACGACAGTAAACGGGGCTCCTTTAGACACGACAGTAAACGGGGCTCCTTTAGGCACTACAGTAAACGGTGCTCCTTTAGACACTACAGTAAACGGTGCTCCTTTAGACACTACAGTAAACGGTGCTCCTTTAGACACTACAGTAAACGGTGCTCCTTTAGACACTACAGTAAACGGTGCTCCTTTAGACACTACAGTAAACGGTGCTCCTTTAGACACTACAGTAAACGGGGCTCCTTTAGACACTACAGCAAACGGTGCTCCTTTAGACACCACAGTAAACGGTGCTCCTTTAGACACTACAGTAAACGCTGCTCCTTTAGACACTACAGTAAACGCTGCTCCTTTAGACACTACAGTAAACGGTGCTCCTTTAGGCACTACAGTAAACGGTTCTCCTTTAGACACTACAGTAAACGGTGCTCCTTTAGACACCACAGTAAACGGTGCCCCTTTAGACACCACAGTAAACGGTGCTCCTTTAGACACTACAGTAAACGGTGCTCCTTTAGACACGACAGTAAACGGGGCTCCTTTAGACACGACAGTAAACGGGGCTCCTTTAGGCACTACAGTAAACGGGGCTCCTTTAGACACTACAGTAAACGGGGCTCCTTTAGACACTACAGTAAACGGTGCTCCTTTAGACACTACAGTAAACGGTGCTCCTTTAGACACTACAGTAAACGGTGCTCCTTTAGACACTACAGTAAACGGCGCTCCTTTAGACACTACAGTAAACGGCGCTCCTTTAGACACTACAGTAAACGGCGCTCCTTTAGACACTACAGTAAACGGCGCTCCTTTAGACATTACAGTGAACGGCGCTCCTTATACACTACAGTGAACGGCGCTCCTTTATACACTACAGTAAGCGGCGCTCCTTTAGACACTACAGTAAACGGCGCTCCTTTAGACACTACAGTAAACTGTGCTCCTTTAGACACTACAGCAAACGGTGCTCCTTTAGACACTACAGTAAACGGTGCTCCTTTAGACACTACAGTAAACGGTGCTCCTTTAGACACTACAGTAAACGGTGCTCCTTTAGACACTACAGTAAACGGTGCTCCTTTAGACACGACAGCAAACGGTGCTCCTTTAGACACTACAGTAAACGGTACTCCTTTAGACACTACAGTAAACGGTGCTCCTTTTAGACACTACAGTAAACGGTGCTCCTTTAGGCACTACAGTAAACGGGGCTCCTTTAGGCACTACAGTAAACGGGGCTCCTTTAGGCACTACAGTAAACGCTGCTCCTTTAGACACTACAGTAAACGGTGCTCCTTTAGACACTACAGTAAACGCTGCTCCTTTAGACACTACAGTAAACGGTGCTCCTTTAGACACGACAGTAAACGGGGCTCCTTTAGACACGACAGTAAACGGTGCTCCTTTAGACACGACAGTAAACGCTGCTCCTTTAGACACCACAGTAAACGGTGCTCCTTTATACACCACAGTAAACGGTGCGCCTTTAGACACCACAGTAAACGGTGCTCTTTTAGACACTACAGTAAACGGTGCTCCTTTAGACACTACAGTAAACGGTGCTCCTTTAGACACTACAGTAAACGGTGCTCCTTTAGACACTACAGTAAACGGTGCTCCTTTAGACACCACAGTAAACGGTGCTCCTTTTAGACAACACAGTAAACGGTGCTCCTTTTAGACACCACAGTAAACGGTGCTCCTTTTAGACACCACAGTAAACGGTGCTCTTTTAGACACCACAGTAAACGGTGCTCTTTTAGACACTACAGTAAACGGTGCTCCTTTAGACACTACAGTAAACGGTGTTCCTTTAGACACTACAGTAAACGAGGCTCCTTTAGACACTACAGTAAACGGGGCTCCTTTAGACACTACAGTAAACGGGGCTCCTTTAGACACTACAGTAAACGGGGCTCCTTTAGACACGACAGTAAACGGTGCTCCTTTAGACACGACAGTAAACGGGGCTCCTTTAGACACGACAGTAAACGGGGCTCCTTTAGACACTACAGTAAACGGTGCTCCTTTAGACACGACAGTAAACGGTGCTCCTTTAGACACGACAGTAAACGGGGCTCCTTTAGACACGACAGTAAACGGGGCTCCTTTAGACACGACAGTAAACGGGGCTCCTTTAGGCACGACAGTAAACGGTGCTCCTTTAGGCACTACAGTAAACGGTGCTCCTTTAGACACTACAGTAAACGGTGCTCCTTTAGACACTACAGTAAACGAGGCTCCTTTAGACACTACAGTAAACGGGGCTCCTTTAGACACTACAGTAAACGGGGCTCCTTTAGACACGACAGTAAACGGGGCTCCTTTAGACACCACAGTAAACGGTGCCCCTTTAGACACCACAGTAAACGGTGCTCCTTTAGACACTACAGTAAACGGTGCTCCTTTAGACACGACAGTAAACGGGGCTCCTTTAGACACGACAGTAAACGGGGCTCCTTTAGGCACTACAGTAAACGGTGCTCCTTTAGGCACTACAGTAAACGGTGCTCCTTTAGACACTACAGTAAACGGTGCTCCTTTAGACACTACAGTAAACGGGGCTCCTTTAGACACGACAGTAAACGGTGCTCCTTTAGACACTACAGTAAACGGTGCTCCTTTAGACACTACAGTAAACGGTGCTCCTTTAGACACTACAGTAAACGGCGCTCCTTTAGACACTACAGTGAACGGCGCTCCTTTAGACACTACAGTGAACGGCGCTCCTTATACACTACAGTGAACGGCGCTCCTTTATACACTACAGTAAGCGGCGCTCCTTTAGACACTACAGTAAACGGCGCTCCTTTAGACACTACAGTAAACGGTGCTCCTTTAGACACTACAGCAAACGGTGCTCCTTTAGACACTACAGTAAACGGTGCTCCTTTAGACACTACAGTAAACGGTGCTCCTTTAGACACTACAGCAAACGGTGCTCCTTTAGACACTACAGTAAACGGTGCTCCTTTTAGACACTACAGTAAACGGTGCTCCTTTAGGCACTACAGTAAACGGTGCTCCTTTAGGCACTACAGTAAACGGGGCTCCTTTAGACACTACAGTAAACGCTGCTCCTTTAGACACTACAGTAAACGCTGTTCCTTTAGACACTACAGTAAACGCTGCTCCTTTAGACACTACAGTAAACGCTGCTCCTTTAGACACTACATTAAACGCTGCTCCTTTAGACACGACAGTAAACGGGGCTCCTTTAGACACGACAGTAAACGGGGCTCCTTTAGACACCACAGTAAACGGTGCTCCTTTAGACACCACAGTAAACGGTGCTCCTTTAGACACCACAGTAAACGGTGCTCCTTTAGACACCACAGTAAACGGTGCTCTTTTAGACACCACAGTAAACGGTGCTCTTTTAGACACCACAGTAAACGGTGCTCTTTTAGACACTACAGTAAACGGTGCTCCTTTAGACACTACAGCAAACGGTGCTCCTTTAGACACCACAGCAAACGGTGCTCCTTTAGACACTACAGTAAACGGTGCTCCTTTAGACACCACAGTAAACGGTGCTCCTTTTAGACACCACAGTAAACGGTGCTCCTTTTAGACACCACAGTAAACGGTGCTCTTTTAGACACCACAGTAAACGGTGCTCTTTTAGACACCACAGTAAACGGTGCTCTTTTAGACACTACAGTAAACGGTGCTCCTTTAGACACTACAGTAAACGGTGCTCCTTTAGACACTACAGTAAACGAGGCTCCTTTAGACACTACAGTAAACGGGGCTCCTTTAGACACTACAGTAAACGCTGCTCCTTTAGACACTACAGTAAACGGGGCTCCTTTAGACACTACAGTAAACGGTGCTCCTTTAGACACTACAGTAAACGCTGCTCCTTTAGACACTACAGTAAACGCTGCTCCTTTAGACACTACAGTAAACGGCGCTCCTTTAGGCACCACAGTAAACGGCGCTCCTTTAGACACCACAGTAAACGGCGCTCCTTTAGGCACTACAGTAAACGGTGCTCCTTTAGACACTACAGTAAACGCTGCTCCTTTAGACACTACAGTAAACGCTGCTCCTTTAGACACTACAGTAAACAGCGCTCCTTTAGGCACCACAGTAAACGGCGCTCCTTTAGACACCACAGTAAACGGCGCTCCTTTAGGCACTACAGTAAACGGCGCTCCTTTAGACACTACAGTAAACGGCGCTCCTTTAGGCACTACAGTAAACGGCGCTCCTTTAGGCACTACAGTAAACGGCGCTCCTTTAGACACTACAGTAAACGGTGCTCCTTTAGACACGACAGTAAACGGTGCTCCTTTAGACACGACAGTAAACGGGGCTCCTTTAGACACGACAGTAAACGGGGCTCCTTTAGACACGACAGTAAACGGGGCTCCTTTAGACACGACAGTAAACGGGGCTCCTTTAGGCACCACAGTAAACGGCGCTCCTTTAGACACCACAGTAAACGGCGCTCCTTTAGACACCACAGTAAACGCTGCTCCTTTGGACACCACAGTAAACGGTGCTCCTTTAGACACCACAGTAAACGGTGCTCCTTTAGACACTACAGTAAACGAGGCTCCTTTAGACACTACAGTAAACGGGGCTCCTTTAGACACTACAGTAAACGGTGCTCCTTTAGGCACTACAGTAAACGCTGCTCCTTTAGACACTACAGTAAACGGTGCTCCTTTAGGCACCACAGTAAACGGTGCTCCTTTAGACACCACAGTAAACGGTGCCCCCTTAGACACCACAGTAAACGGTGCTCCTTTAGACACTACAGTAAACGGTGCTCCTTTAGACACGACAGTAAACGGGGCTCCTTTAGACACGACAGTAAACGGGGCTCCTTTAGGCACTACAGTAAACGGTGCTCCTTTAGGCACTACAGTAAACGGTGCTCCTTTAGACACCACAGTAAACGGTGCTCCTTTAGACACTACAGTAAACGGTGCTCCTTTAGACACTACAGTAAACGGTGCTCCTTTAGACACCACAGTAAACGGTGCTCCTTTAGACACTACAGTAAACGGTGCTCCTTTAGACACCACAGTAAACGGTGCTCCTTTAGACACTACAGTGAACGGTGCTCCTTTAGACACTACAGTGAACGGTGCTCCTTATACACTACAGTGAACGGCGCTCCTTTATACACTACAGTAAGCGGCGCTCCTTTAGACACTACAGTAAACGGCGCTCCTTTAGACACTACAGCAAACGGTGCTCCTTTAGACACTACAGCAAACGGTGCTCCTTTAGACACTACAGTAAACGGTGCTCCTTTAGACACTACAGTAAACGGTGCTCCTTTAGACACTACAGTAAACGGTGCTCCTTTAGACACCACAGCAAACGGTGCTCCTTTAGACACTACAGCAAACGGTGCTCCTTTAGACACTACAGTAAACGGTGCTCCTTTTAGACACTACAGTAAACGGTGCTCCTTTAGGCACTACAGTAAACGGTGCTCCTTTAGGCACTACAGTAAACGGGGCTCCTTTAGGCACTACAGTAAACGGGGCTCCTTTAGGCACTACAGTAAACGGGGCTCCTTTAGACACTACAGTAAACGGGGCTCCTTTAGGCACTACAGTAAACGGGGCTCCTTTAGGCACTACAGTAAACGCTGCTCCTTTAGACACTACAGTAAACGCTGTTCCTTTAGACACTACAGTAAACGCTGCTCCTTTAGACACTACAGTAAACGCTGCTCCTTTAGACACTACAGTAAACGCTGCTCCTTTAGACACGACAGTAAACGGGGCTCCTTTAGACACCACAGTAAACGCTGCTCCTTTAGACACCACAGTAAACGGTGCTCCTTTAGACACCACAGTAAACGGTGCTCTTTTAGACACCACAGTAAACGGTGCTCTTTTAGACACCACAGTAAACGGTGCTCTTTTAGACACCACAGTAAACGGTGCTCTTTTAGACACCACAGTAAACGGTGCTCCTTTAGACACCACAGTAAACGGTGCTCCTTTAGACACTACAGTAAACGGTGCTCCTTTAGACACTACAGTAAACGGTGCTCCTTTAGACACCACAGTAAACGGTGCTCCTTTTAGACACCACAGCAAACGGCGCTCTTTTAGACACCACAGCAAACGGTGCTCTTTTAGACACCACAGTAAACGGTGCTCTTTTAGCCACTACAGTAAACGGTGCTCCTTTAGACACTACAGTAAACGGTGCTCCTTTAGACACTACAGTAAACGAGGCTCCTTTAGACACTACAGTAAACGGGGCTCCTTTAGACACTACAGTAAACGCTGCTCCTTTAGACACTACAGTAAACGGGGCTCCTTTAGACACTACAGTAAACGGTGCTCCTTTAGACACTACAGTAAACGCTGCTCCTTTAGACACTACAGTAAACGCTGCTCCTTTAGGCACTACAGTAAACGGCGCTCCTTTAGGCACCACAGTAAACGGCGCTCCTTTAGACACCACAGTAAACGGCGCTCCTTTAGGCACTACAGTAAACGGCGCTCCTTTAGACACTACAGTAAACGCTGCTCCTTTAGACACTACAGTAAACGCTGCTCCTTTAGACACTACAGTAAACAGCGCTCCTTTAGGCACCACAGTAAACGGCGCTCCTTTAGACACCACAGTAAACGGCGCTCCTTTAGGCACCACAGTAAACGGCGCTCCTTTAGACACTACAGTAAACGGCGCTCCTTTAGGCACTACAGTAAACGGCGCTCCTTTAGGCACTACAGTAAACGGCGCTCCTTTAGACACTACAGTAAACGGTGCTCCTTTAGACACGACAGTAAACGGTGCTCCTTTAGACACGACAGTAAACGGGGCTCCTTTAGACACGACAGTAAACGGGGCTCCTTTAGACACGACAGTAAACGGTGCTCCTTTAGACACGACAGTAAACGGGGCTCCTTTAGGCACTACAGTAAACGGCGCTCCTTTAGACACCACAGTAAACGGCGCTCCTTTAGACACCACAGTAAACGCTGCTCCTTTAGACACCACAGTAAACGGTGCTCCTTTAGACACCACAGTAAACGGTGCTCCTTTAGACACTACAGTAAACGAGGCTCCTTTAGACACTACAGCAAACGGGGCTCCTTTAGACACTACAGCAAACGGTGCTCCTTTAGGCACTACAGTAAACGGTGCTCCTTTAGGCACTACAGTAAACGGTGCTCCTTTAGGCACTACAGTAAACGGTGCTCCTTTAGGCACTACAGTAAACGGTGCTCCTTTAGGCACTACAGTAAACGGTGCTCCTTTAGACACGACAGTAAACGGGGCTCCTTTAGACACGACAGTAAACGGGGCTCCTTTAGACACTACAGTAAACGGGGCTCCTTTAGACACTACAGTAAACTGGGCTCCTTTAGACACTACAGTAAACGGTGCTCCTTTAGGCACTACAGTAAACGGTGCTCCTTTAGACACTACAGTAAACGGGGCTCCTTTAGACACTACAGTAAACGGGGCTCCTTTAGACACTACAGTAAACGGGGCTCCTGTAGACACTACAGTAAACGGTGCTCCTGTAGACACTACAGTAAACGCTGCTCCTTTAGACACTACAGTAAACGGTGCTCCTGTAGACACTACAGTAAACGGTGCTCCTTTAGGCACTACAGTAAACGGTGCTCCTTTAGACACTACAGTAAACGGTGCTCCTTTAGACACTACAGTAAACGGTGCTCCTTTAGACACTACAGTAAACGGTGCTCCTTTAGACACTACAGTAAGCGGTGCTCCTTTAGACACTACAGTAAACGGGGCTCCTTTAGACACTACAGCAAACGGCGCTCCTTTAGACACTACAGTAAACGGCGCTCCTTTAGACACTACAGTAAACGGCGCTCCTTTAGACACTACAGTAAACGGCGCTCCTTTAGACACTACAGCAAACGGTGCTCCTTTAGACACCACAGTAAACGGTGCTCCTTTAGACACTACAGTAAACGGTGCTCCTTTAGAAACTACAGCAAACGGTGCTCCTTTAGACACTACAGTAAACGGTGCTCCTTTAGACACTACAGTAAACGGTGCTCCTTTTAGACACTACAGTAAACGGTGCTCCTTTAGGCACTACAGTAAACGGTGCTCCTTTAGGCACTACAGTAAACGGTGCTCCTTTAGGCACTACAGTAAACGGGGCTCCTTTAGACACTACAGTAAACGCTGCTCCTTTAGACACTACAGTAAACGGTGCTCCTTTAGACACTACAGTAAACGGTGCTCCTTTAGACACTACAGTAAACGGTGCTCCTTTAGACACGACAGTAAACGGGGCTCCTTTAGACACGACAGTAAACGGTGCTCCTTTAGACACCACAGTAAACGCTGCTCCTTTAGACACCACAGTAAACGGTGCTCCTTTAGACACCACAGTAAACGGTGCTCCTTTAGACACTACAGTAAACGGTGCTCCTTTAGACACCACAGTAAACGGTGCTCCTTTAGACACTACAGTAAACGGTGCTCCTTTTAGACACCACAGTAAACGGTGCTCCTTTTAGACACCACAGTAAACGGTGCTCTTTTAGACACCACAGTAAACGGTGCTCTTTTAGACACCACAGTAAACGGTGCTCTTTTAGACACCACAGTAAACGGTGCTCTTTTAGACACTACAGTAAACGGGGCTCCTTTAGACACTACAGTAAACGGTGCTCCTTTAGACACTACAGTAAACGGGGCTCCTTTAGACACTACAGTAAACGGGGCTCCTTTAGACACGACAGTAAACGGTGCTCCTTTAGACACGACAGTAAACGGTGCTCCTTTAGACACGACAGTAAACGGTGCTCCTTTAGACACGACAGTAAACGGGGCTCCTTTAGACACGACAGTAAACGGGGCTCCTTTAGACACTACAGTAAACGGTGCTCCTTTAGACACGACAGTAAACGGTGCTCCTTTAGACACGACAGTAAACGGGGCTCCTTTAGGCACGACAGTAAACGGTGCTCCTTTAGACACTACAGTAAACGGTGCTCCTTTAGACACTACAGTAAACGGTGCTCCTTTAGACACTACAGTAAACGGTGCTCCTTTAGACACTACAGTAAACGGTGCTCCGTTAGACACTACAGTAAACGGTGCTCCTTTAGACACTACAGTAAACGGTGCTCCTTTAGACACTACAGTAAACGAGGCTCCTTTAGACACCACAGTAAACGGGGCTCCTTTAGACACCACAGTAAACGGTGCTCCTTTAGACACCACAGTAAACGGTGCTCCTTTAGACACTACAGTAAACGCTGCTCCTTTAGACACTACAGTAAACGCTGCTCCTTTAGACACTACAGTAAACGGTGCTCCTTTAGGCACTACAGTAAACGGTGCTCCTTTAGACACTACAGTAAACGGGGCTCCTTTAGACACCACAGTAAACGGGGCTCCTTTAGACACCACAGTAAACGGGGCTCCTTTAGACACCACAGTAAACGGTGCTCCTTTAGACACCACAGTAAACGGTGCTCCTTTAGACACTACAGTAAACGCTGCTCCTTTAGACACTACAGTAAACGCTGCTCCTTTAGGCACTACAGTAAACGGTGCCCCTTTAGACACTACAGTAAACGGTGCCCCTTTAGACACCACAGTAAACGGTGCTCCTTTAGACACTACAGTAAACGGTGCTCCTTTAGACACGACAGTAAACGGGGCTCCTTTAGACACGACAGTAAACGGGGCTCCTTTAGGCACTACAGTAAACGGGGCTCCTTTAGACACTACAGTAAACGGGGCTCCTGTAGACACTACAGTAAACGGTGCTCCTTTAGACACTACAGTAAACGGTGCTCCTTTAGACACTACAGTAAACGGCGCTCCTTTAGACACTACAGTAAACGGCGCTCCTTTAGACACTACAGTAAACGGCGCTCCTTTAGACACTACAGTGAACGGCGCTCCTTATACACTACAGTGAACGGCGCTCCTTTATACACTACAGTAAGCGGCGCTCCTTTAGACACTACAGTAAACGGCGCTCCTTTAGACACTACAGTAAACGGCGCTCCTTTAGACACTACAGCAAACGGTGCTCCTTTAGACACTACAGTAAACGGTGCTCCTTTAGACACTACAGTAAACGGTGCTCCTTTAGACACTACAGTAAACGGTGCTCCTTTAGACACTACAGCAAACGGTGCTCCTTTAGACACTACAGTAAACGGTGCTCCTTTAGACACTACAGTAAACGGTGCTCCTTTTAGACACTACAGTAAACGGTGCTCCTTTAGGCACTACAGTAAACGGTGCTCCTTTAGGCACTACAGTAAACGGGGCTCCTTTAGACACTACAGTAAACGCTGCTCCTTTAGACACTACAGTAAACGGTGCTCCTTTAGACACTACAGTAAACGCTGCTCCTTTAGACACTACAGTAAACGGTGCTCCTTTAGACACGACAGTAAACGGGGCTCCTTTAGACACGACAGTAAACGGTGCTCCTTTAGACACGACAGTAAACGCTGCTCCTTTAGACACCACAGTAAACGGTGCTCCTTTATACACCACAGCAAACGGTGCTCCTTTAGACACCACAGTAAACGGTGCTCTTTTAGACACCACAGTAAACGGTGCTCTTTTAGACACCACAGTAAACGGTGCTCTTTTAGACACTACAGTAAACGGTGCTCCTTTAGACACCACAGTAAACGGTGCTCCTTTAGACACTACAGTAAACGGTGCTCCCTTAGACACTACAGTAAACGGTGCTCCTTTAGACACCACAGTAAACGGTGCTCCTTTTAGACACGACAGTAAACGGGGCTCCTTTAGACACTACAGTAAACGGTGCTCCTTTAGACACGACAGTAAACGGGGCTCCTTTAGACACGACAGTAAACGGGGCTCCTTTAGACACGACAGTAAACGGGGCTCCTTTAGACACGACAGTAAACGGGGCTCCTTTAGGCACGACAGTAAACGGTGCTCCTTTAGACACTACAGTAAACGGTGCTCCTTTAGACACTACAGTAAACGGTGCTCCTTTAGACACTACAGTAAACGGTGCTCCTTTAGACACTACAGTAAACGAGGCTCCTTTAGACACTACAGTAAACGGGGCTCCTTTAGACACGACAGTAAACGGGGCTCCTTTAGACACGACAGTAAACGGGGCTCCTTTAGACACTACAGTAAACGGTGCTCCTTTAGACACGACAGTAAACGGGGCTCCTTTAGACACGACAGTAAACGGGGCTCCTTTAGACACGACAGTAAACGGGGCTCCTTTAGACACGACAGTAAACGGGGCTCCTTTAGGCACGACAGTAAACGAGGCTCCTTTAGACACTACAGTAAACGGGGCTCCTTTAGACACTACAGTAAACGGTGCTCCTTTAGACACCACAGTAAACGGTGCTCCTTTAGACACCACAGTAAACGGTGCTCCTTTTAGACACCACAGTAAACGGTGCTCCTTTTAGACACCACAGTAAACGGTGCTCTTTTAGACACCACAGTAAACGGTGCTCTTTTAGACACCACAGTAAACGGTGCTCTTTTAGACACCACAGTAAACGGTGCTCTTTTAGACACTACAGTAAACGGTGCTCCTTTAGACACTACAGTAAACGGTGCTCCTTTAGACACTACAGTAAACGAGGCTCCTTTAGACACTACAGTAAACGGGGCTCCTTTAGACACTACAGTAAACGGGGCTCCTTTAGACACTACAGTAAACGGGGCTCCTTTAGACACGACAGTAAACGGTGCTCCTTTAGACACGACAGTAAACGGGGCTCCTTTAGACACGACAGTAAACGGGGCTCCTTTAGACACTACAGTAAACGGTGCTCCTTTAGACACGACAGTAAACGGGGCTCCTTTAGACACGACAGTAAACGGGGCTCCTTTAGACACGACAGTAAACGGGGCTCCTTTAGACACGACAGTAAACGGGGCTCCTTTAGGCACGACAGTAAACGGTGCTCCTTTAGACACTACAGTAAACGGTGCTCCTTTAGACACTACAGTAAACGGTGCTCCTTTAGACACTACAGTAAACGAGGCTCCTTTAGACACTACAGTAAACGGGGCTCCTTTAGACACTACAGTAAACGGGGCTCCTTTAGACACGACAGTAAACGGGGCTCCTTTAGACACGACAGTAAACGGGGCTCCTTTAGACACTACAGTAAACGGTGCTCCTTTAGACACGACAGTAAACGGGGCTCCTTTAGACACGACAGTAAACGGGGCTCCTTTAGACACGACAGTAAACGGGGCTCCTTTAGACACGACAGTAAACGGGGCTCCTTTAGACACGACAGTAAACGGGGCTCCTTTAGACACGACAGTAAACGGGGCTCCTTTAGGCACGACAGTAAACGGTGCTCCTTTAGGCACTACAGTAAACGGTGCTCCTTTAGGCACTACAGTAAACGGTGCTCCTTTAGACACCACAGTAAACGAGGCTCCTTTAGACACCACAGTAAACGGGGCTCCTTTAGACACCACAGTAAACGGTGCTCCTTTAGACACCACAGTAAACGGTGCTCCTTTAGACACTACAGTAAACGCTGCTCCTTTAGACACTACAGTAAACGCTGCTCCTTTAGACACTACAGTAAACGGTGCTCCTTTAGGCACCACAGTAAACGGTGCTCCTTTAGACACCACAGTAAACGGTGCCCCTTTAGACACCACAGTAAACGGTGCTCCTTTAGACACTACAGTAAACGGTGCTCCTTTAGACACGACAGTAAACGGGGCTCCTTTAGACACGACAGTAAACGGGGCTCCTTTAGACACGACAGTAAACGGGGCTCCTTTAGGCACTACAGTAAACGGTGCTCCTTTAGGCACTACAGTAAACGGTGCTCCTTTAGACACTACAGTAAACGGGGCTCCTTTAGGCACGACAGTAAACGAGGCTCCTTTAGACACTACAGTAAACGGGGCTCCTTTAGACACTACAGTAAACGGTGCTCCTTTAGACACCACAGTAAACGGTGCTCCTTTTAGACACCACAGTAAACGGTGCTCCTTTTAGACACCACAGTAAACGGTGCTCCTTTTAGACACCACAGTAAACGGTGCTCTTTTAGACACCACAGTAAACGGTGCTCTTTTAGACACCACAGTAAACGGTGCTCTTTTAGACACCACAGTAAACGGTGCTCTTTTAGACACTACAGTAAACGGTGCTCCTTTAGACACTACAGTAAACGGTGCTCCTTTAGACACTACAGTAAACGAGGCTCCTTTAGACACTACAGTAAACGGGGCTCCTTTAGACACTACAGTAAACGGGGCTCCTTTAGACACTACAGTAAACGGGGCTCCTTTAGACACGACAGTAAACGGTGCTCCTTTAGACACGACAGTAAACGGGGCTCCTTTAGACACGACAGTAAACGGGGCTCCTTTAGACACTACAGTAAACGGTGCTCCTTTAGACACGACAGTAAACGGGGCTCCTTTAGACACGACAGTAAACGGGGCTCCTTTAGACACGACAGTAAACGGGGCTCCTTTAGACACGACAGTAAACGGGGCTCCTTTAGGCACGACAGTAAACGGTGCTCCTTTAGACACTACAGTAAACGGTGCTCCTTTAGACACTACAGTAAACGGTGCTCCTTTAGACACTACAGTAAACGAGGCTCCTTTAGACACTACAGTAAACGGGGCTCCTTTAGACACTACAGTAAACGGTGCTCCTTTAGACACGACAGTAAACGGGGCTCCTTTAGACACGACAGTAAACGGGGCTCCTTTAGACACGACAGTAAACGGGGCTCCTTTAGACACGACAGTAAACGGGGCTCCTTTAGACACGACAGTAAACGGGGCTCCTTTAGGCACGACAGTAAACGGTGCTCCTTTAGGCACTACAGTAAACGGTGCTCCTTTAGACACTACAGTAAACGGTGCTCCTTTAGACACTACAGTAAACGGTGCTCCTTTTAGACACTACAGTAAACGGTGCTCCTTTAGGCACTACAGTAAACGGTGCTCCTTTAGGCACTACAGTAAACGGGGCTCCTTTAGACACTACAGTAAACGCTGCTCCTTTAGACACTACAGTAAACGGTGCTCCTTTAGACACTACAGTAAACGCTGCTCCTTTAGACACTACAGTAAACGGTGCTCCTTTAGACACGACAGTAAACGGGGCTCCTTTAGACACGACAGTAAACGGTGCTCCTTTAGACACGACAGTAAACGCTGCTCCTTTAGACACCACAGTAAACGGTGCTCCTTTATACACCACAGCAAACGGTGCTCCTTTAGACACCACAGTAAACGGTGCTCTTTTAGACACCACAGTAAACGGTGCTCTTTTAGACACCACAGTAAACGGTGCTCTTTTAGACACTACAGTAAACGGTGCTCCTTTAGACACCACAGTAAACGGTGCTCCTTTAGACACTACAGTAAACGGTGCTCCCTTAGACACTACAGTAAACGGTGCTCCTTTAGACACCACAGTAAACGGTGCTCCTTTTAGACACGACAGTAAACGGGGCTCCTTTAGACACTACAGTAAACGGTGCTCCTTTAGACACGACAGTAAACGGGGCTCCTTTAGACACGACAGTAAACGGGGCTCCTTTAGACACGACAGTAAACGGGGCTCCTTTAGACACGACAGTAAACGGGGCTCCTTTAGGCACGACAGTAAACGGTGCTCCTTTAGACACTACAGTAAACGGTGCTCCTTTAGACACTACAGTAAACGGTGCTCCTTTAGACACTACAGTAAACGGTGCTCCTTTAGACACTACAGTAAACGAGGCTCCTTTAGACACTACAGTAAACGGGGCTCCTTTAGACACGACAGTAAACGGGGCTCCTTTAGACACGACAGTAAACGGGGCTCCTTTAGACACTACAGTAAACGGTGCTCCTTTAGACACGACAGTAAACGGGGCTCCTTTAGACACGACAGTAAACGGGGCTCCTTTAGACACGACAGTAAACGGGGCTCCTTTAGACACGACAGTAAACGGGGCTCCTTTAGGCACGACAGTAAACGAGGCTCCTTTAGACACTACAGTAAACGGGGCTCCTTTAGACACTACAGTAAACGGTGCTCCTTTAGACACCACAGTAAACGGTGCTCCTTTTAGACACCACAGTAAACGGTGCTCCTTTTAGACACCACAGTAAACGGTGCTCTTTTAGACACCACAGTAAACGGTGCTCTTTTAGACACCACAGTAAACGGTGCTCTTTTAGACACCACAGTAAACGGGGCTCCTTTAGACACGACAGTAAACGGTGCTCCTTTAGACACTACAGTAAACGAGGCTCCTTTAGACACTACAGTAAACGGGGCTCCTTTAGACACTACAGTAAACGGGGCTCCTTTAGACACTACAGTAAACGGGGCTCCTTTAGACACGACAGTAAACGGTGCTCCTTTAGACACGACAGTAAACGGGGCTCCTTTAGACACGACAGTAAACGGGGCTCCTTTAGACACTACAGTAAACGGTGCTCCTTTAGACACGACAGTAAACGGGGCTCCTTTAGACACGACAGTAAACGGGGCTCCTTTAGACACGACAGTAAACGGGGCTCCTTTAGACACGACAGTAAACGGGGCTCCTTTAGGCACGACAGTAAACGGTGCTCCTTTAGACACTACAGTAAACGGTGCTCCTTTAGACACTACAGTAAACAGTGCTCCTTTAGACACTACAGTAAACGAGGCTCCTTTAGACACTACAGTAAACGGGGCTCCTTTAGACACTACAGTAAACGGGGCTCCTTTAGACACGACAGTAAACGGGGCTCCTTTAGACACGACAGTAAACGGGGCTCCTTTAGACACTACAGTAAACGGTGCTCCTTTAGACACGACAGTAAACGGGGCTCCTTTAGACACGACAGTAAACGGGGCTCCTTTAGACACGACAGTAAACGGGGCTCCTTTAGACACGACAGTAAACGGGGCTCCTTTAGGCACGACAGTAAACGAGGCTCCTTTAGACACTACAGTAAACGGGGCTCCTTTAGACACTACAGTAAACGGGGTTCCTTTAGACACTACAGTAAACGGGGCTCCTTTAGACACGACAGTAAACGGTGCTCCTTTAGACACGACAGTAAACGGGGCTCCTTTAGACACGACAGTAAACGGGGCTCCTTTAGACACGACAGTAAACGGGGCTCCTTTAGACACTACAGTAAACGGTGCTCCTTTAGACACGACAGTAAACGGGGCTCCTTTAGACACGACAGTAAACGGGGCTCCTTTAGACACGACAGTAAACGGGGCTCCTTTAGACACGACAGTAAACGGGGCTCCTTTAGACACGACAGTAAACGGGGCTCCTTTAGACACGACAGTAAACGGGGCTCCTTTAGGCACGACAGTAAACGGTGCTCCTTTAGGCACTACAGTAAACGGTGCTCCTTTAGGCACTACAGTAAACGGTGCTCCTTTAGACACCACAGTAAACGAGGCTCCTTTAGACACCACAGTAAACGGGGCTCCTTTAGACACCACAGTAAACGGTGCTCCTTTAGACACCACAGTAAACGGTGCTCCTTTAGACACTACAGTAAACGCTGCTCCTTTAGACACTACAGTAAACGCTGCTCCTTTAGACACTACAGTAAACGGTGCTCCTTTAGGCACCACAGTAAACGGTGCTCCTTTAGACACCACAGTAAACGGTGCCCCTTTAGACACCACAGTAAACGGTGCTCCTTTAGACACTACAGTAAACGGTGCTCCTTTAGACACGACAGTAAACGGGGCTCCTTTAGACACGACAGTAAACGGGGCTCCTTTAGGCACTACAGTAAACGGTGCTCCTTTAGGCACTACAGTAAACGGTGCTCCTTTAGACACTACAGTAAACGGGGCTCCTTTAGGCACGACAGTAAACGGGGCTCCTTTAGACACTACAGTAAACGGGGCTCCTTTAGACACTACAGTAAACGGTGCTCCTTTAGACACCACAGTAAACGGTGCTCCTTTTAGACACCACAGTAAACGGTGCTCCTTTTAGACACCACAGTAAACGGTGCTCTTTTAGACACCACAGTAAACGGTGCTCTTTTAGACACCACAGTAAACGGTGCTCTTTTAGACACTACAGTAAACGGTGCTCCTTTAGACACTACAGTAAACGGTGCTCCTTTAGACACTACAGTAAACGAGGCTCCTTTAGACACTACAGTAAACGGGGCTCCTTTAGACACTACAGTAAACGGGGCTCCTTTAGACACTACAGTAAACGGGGCTCCTTTAGACACGACAGTAAACGGTGCTCCTTTAGACACGACAGTAAACGGGGCTCCTTTAGACACGACAGTAAACGGGGCTCCTTTAGACACTACAGTAAACGGTGCTCCTTTAGACACGACAGTAAACGGGGCTCCTTTAGACACGACAGTAAACGGGGCTCCTTTAGACACGACAGTAAACGGGGCTCCTTTAGACACGACAGTAAACGGGGCTCCTTTAGGCACGACAGTAAACGGTGCTCCTTTAGACACTACAGTAAACGGTGCTCCTTTAGACACTACAGTAAACGGTGCTCCTTTAGACACTACAGTAAACGGGGCTCCTTTAGACACTACAGTAAACGGGGCTCCTTTAGACACTACAGTAAACGGGGCTCCTTTAGACACGACAGTAAACGGGGCTCCTTTAGACACGACAGTAAACGGGGCTCCTTTAGACACTACAGTAAACGGTGCTCCTTTAGACACGACAGTAAACGGGGCTCCTTTAGACACGACAGTAAACGGGGCTCCTTTAGACACGACAGTAAACGGGGCTCCTTTAGACACGACAGTAAACGGGGCTCCTTTAGGCACGACAGTAAACGGGGCTCCTTTAGACACTACAGTAAACGGGGCTCCTTTAGACACTACAGTAAACGGGGCTCCTTTAGACACTACAGTAAACGGGGCTCCTTTAGACACGACAGTAAACGGTGCTCCTTTAGACACGACAGTAAACGGGGCTCCTTTAGACACGACAGTAAACGGGGCTCCTTTAGACACGACAGTAAACGGGGCTCCTTTAGACACTACAGTAAACGGTGCTCCTTTAGACACGACAGTAAACGGGGCTCCTTTAGACACGACAGTAAACGGGGCTCCTTTAGACACGACAGTAAACGGGGCTCCTTTAGACACGACAGTAAACGGGGCTCCTTTAGACACGACAGTAAACGGGGCTCCTTTAGGCACGACAGTAAACGGTGCTCCTTTAGGCACTACAGTAAACGGTGCTCCTTTAGACACTACAGTAAACGGTGCTCCTTTAGACACCACAGTAAACGAGGCTCCTTTAGACACCACAGTAAACGGGGCTCCTTTAGACACCACAGTAAACGGTGCTCCTTTAGACACCACAGTAAACGGTGCTCCTTTAGACACTACAGTAAACGCTGCTCCTTTAGACACTACAGTAAACGCTGCTCCTTTAGACACTACAGTAAACGCTGCTCCTTTAGACACTACAGTAAACGGTGCTCCTTTAGGCACCACAGTAAACGGTGCTCCTTTAGACACCACAGTAAACGGTGCCCCTTTAGACACCACAGTAAACGGTGCTCCTTTAGACACGACAGTAAACGGTGCTCCTTTAGACACGACAGTAAACGGGGCTCCTTTAGACACGACAGTAAACGGGGCTCCTTTAGGCACTACAGTAAACGGTGCTCCTTTAGGCACTACAGTAAACGGTGCTCCTTTAGACACTACAGTAAACGGTGCTCCTTTAGACACTACAGTAAACGGTGCTCCTTTAGACACTACAGTAAACGGTGCTCCTTTAGACACTACAGTAAACGGTGCTCCTTTAGACACTACAGTAAACGGTGCTCCTTTAGACACTACAGTAAACGGTGCTCCTTTAGACACTACAGTGAACGGCGCTCCTTTAGACACTACAGTGAACGGCGCTCCTTATACACTACAGTGAACGGCGCTCCTTTATACACTACAGTAAGCGGCGCTCCTTTAGACACTACAGTAAACGGCGCTCCTTTAGACACTACAGTAAACGGTGCTCCTTTAGACACTACAGCAAACGGTGCTCCTTTAGACACTACAGTAAACGGTGCTCCTTTAGACACTACAGTAAACGGTGCTCCTTTAGACACTACAGCAAACGGTGCTCCTTTAGACACTACAGTAAACGGTGCTCCTTTTAGACACTACAGTAAACGGTGCTCCTTTAGGCACTACAGTAAACGGTGCTCCTTTAGGCACTACAGTAAACGGGGCTCCTTTAGACACTACAGTAAACGCTGCTCCTTTAGACACTACAGTAAACGCTGTTCCTTTAGACACTACAGTAAACGCTGCTCCTTTAGACACTACAGTAAACGCTGCTCCTTTAGACACTACAGTAAACGCTGCTCCTTTAGACACGACAGTAAACGGGGCTCCTTTAGACACCACAGTAAACGCTGCTCCTTTAGACACCACAGTAAACGGTGCTCCTTTAGACACCACAGTAAACGGTGCTCCTTTAGACACCACAGTAAACGGTGCTCCTTTAGACACCACAGTAAACGGTGCTCTTTTAGACACCACAGTAAACGGTGCTCTTTTAGACACCACAGTAAACGGTGCTCTTTTAGACACTACAGTAAACGGTGCACCTTTAGACACTACAGTAAACGGTGCTCCTTTAGACACTACAGTAAACGGTGCTCCTTTAGACACTACAGTAAACGGTGCTCCTTTAGACACCACAGTAAACGGTGCTCCTTTTAGACACCACAGTAAACGGTGCTCTTTTAGACACCACAGTAAACGGTGCTCTTTTAGACACCACAGTAAACGGTGCTCTTTTAGACACTACAGTAAACGGTGCTCCTTTAGACACTACAGTAAACGGTGCTCCTTTAGACACTACAGTAAACGAGGCTCCTTTAGACACTACAGTAAACGGGGCTCCTTTAGACACTACAGTAAACGCTGCTCCTTTAGACACTACAGTAAACGGGGCTCCTTTAGACACTACAGTAAACGGTGCTCCTTTAGACACTACAGTAAACGCTGCTCCTTTAGACACTACAGTAAACGCTGCTCCTTTAGACACTACAGTAAACGGCGCTCCTTTAGGCACCACAGTAAACGGCGCTCCTTTAGACACCACAGTAAACGGCGCTCCTTTAGGCACTACAGTAAACGGTGCTCCTTTAGACACTACAGTAAACGCTGCTCCTTTAGACACTACAGTAAACGCTGCTCCTTTAGACACTACAGTAAACAGCGCTCCTTTAGGCACCACAGTAAACGGCGCTCCTTTAGACACCACAGTAAACGGCGCTCCTTTAGGCACTACAGTAAACGGCGCTCCTTTAGGCACTACAGTAAACGGCGCTCCTTTAGGCACTACAGTAAACGGCGCTCCTTTAGGCACTACAGTAAACGGCGCTCCTTTAGACACTACAGTAAACGGTGCTCCTTTAGACACGACAGTAAACGGTGCTCCTTTAGACACGACAGTAAACGGGGCTCCTTTAGACACGACAGTAAACGGGGCTCCTTTAGACACGACAGTAAACGGGGCTCCTTTAGACACGACAGTAAACGGGGCTCCTTTAGACACGACAGTAAACGGGGCTCCTTTAGACACGACAGTAAACGGGGCTCCTTTAGGCACCACAGTAAACGGCGCTCCTTTAGACACCACAGTAAACGGCGCTCCTTTAGACACCACAGTAAACGCTGCTCCTTTAGACACCACAGTAAACGGTGCTCCTTTAGACACCACAGTAAACGGTGCTCCTTTAGACACTACAGTAAACGAGGCTCCTTTAGACACTACAGTAAACGGGGCTCCTTTAGACACTACAGTAAACGGTGCTCCTTTAGGCACTACAGTAAACGCTGCTCCTTTAGACACTACAGTAAACGGTGCTCCTTTAGGCACCACAGTAAACGGTGCTCCTTTAGACACCACAGTAAACGGTGCCCCCTTAGACACCACAGTAAACGGTGCTCCTTTAGACACTACAGTAAACGGTGCTCCTTTAGACACGACAGTAAACGGGGCTCCTTTAGACACGACAGTAAACGGGGCTCCTTTAGGCACTACAGTAAACGGTGCTCCTTTAGGCACTACAGTAAACGGTGCTCCTTTAGACACCACAGTAAACGGTGCTCCTTTAGACACTACAGTAAACGGTGCTCCTTTAGACACTACAGTAAACGGTGCTCCTTTAGACACCACAGTAAACGGTGCTCCTTTAGACACTACAGTAAACGGTGCTCCTTTAGACACCACAGTAAACGGTGCTCCTTTTAGACACCACAGTAAACGGTGCTCTTTTAGACACCACAGCAAACGGTGCTCTTTTAGACGCCACAGTAAACGGTGCTCTTTTAGCCACTACAGTAAACGGTGCTCCTTTAGACACTACAGTAAACGGTGCTCCTTTAGACACTACAGTAAACGAGGCTCCTTTAGACACTACAGTAAACGGGGCTCCTTTAGACACTACAGTAAACGCTGCTCCTTTAGACACTACAGTAAACGGGGCTCCTTTAGACACTACAGTAAACGGGGCTCCTTTAGACACTACAGTAAACGCTGCTCCTTTAGACACTACAGTAAACGCTGCTCCTTTAGGCACCACAGTAAACGGCGCTCCTTTAGGCACCACAGTAAACGGCGCTCCTTTAGACACCACAGTAAACGGCGCTCCTTTAGGCACTACAGTAAACGGTGCTCCTTTAGACACTACAGTAAACGCTGCTCCTTTAGACACTACAGTAAACGCTGCTCCTTTAGACACTACAGTAAACAGCGCTCCTTTAGGCACCACAGTAAACGGCGCTCCTTTAGACACCACAGTAAACGGCGCTCCTTTAGGCACTACAGTAAACGGCGCTCCTTTAGACACTACAGTAAACGGCGCTCCTTTAGGCACTACAGTAAACGGCGCTCCTTTAGGCACTACAGTAAACGGCGCTCCTTTAGACACTACAGTAAACAGTGCTCCTTTAGACACGACAGTAAACGGTGCTCCTTTAGACACGACAGTAAACGGGGCTCCTTTAGACACGACAGTAAACGGGGCTCCTTTAGACACGACAGTAAACGGGGCTCCTTTAGACACGACAGTAAACTGGGCTCCTTTAGGCACCACAGTAAACGGCGCTCCTTTAGACACCACAGTAAACGGCGCTCCTTTAGACACCACAGTAAACGCTGCTCCTTTAGACACCACAGTAAACGGTGCTCCTTTAGACACCACAGTAAACGGTGCTCCTTTAGACACTACAGTAAACGAGGCTCCTTTAGACACTACAGTAAACGGGGCTCCTTTAGACACTACAGCAAACGGTGCTCCTTTAGGCACTACAGTAAACGGTGCTCCTTTAGGCACTACAGTAAACGGTGCTCCTTTAGGCACCACAGTAAACGGTGCTCCTTTAGGCACTACAGTAAACGGTGCTCCTTTAGGCACTACAGTAAACGGTGCTCCTTTAGACACGACAGTAAACGGGGCTCCTTTAGACACGACAGTAAACGGGGCTCCTTTAGACACTACAGTAAACGGGGCTCCTTTAGACACTACAGTAAACTGGGCTCCTTTAGACACTACAGTAAACGGTGCTCCTTTAGGCACTACAGTAAACGGTGCTCCTTGAGACACTACAGTAAACGGGGCTCCTTTAGACACTACAGTAAACGGGGCTCCTTTAGACACTACAGTAAACGGGGCTCCTGTAGACACTACAGTAAACGGTGCTCCTGTAGACACTACAGTAAACGCTGCTCCTTTAGACACTACAGTAAACGGTGCTCCTGTAGACACTACAGTAAACGGTGCTCCTTTAGGCACTACAGTAAACGGTGCTCCTTTAGACACTACAGTAAACGGTGCTCCTTTAGACACTACAGTAAACGGTGCTCCTTTAGACACTACAGTAAACGGTGCTCCTTTAGACACTACAGTAAGCGGTGCTCCTTTAGACACTACAGTAAACGGGGCTCCTTTAGACACTACAGCAAACGGTGCTCCTTTAGACACTACAGTAAACGGTGCTCCTTTAGACACTACAGTAAACGGCGCTCCTTTAGACACTACAGTAAACGGCGCTCCTTTAGACACCACAGTAAACGGTGCTCCTTTAGACACTACAGTAAACGGTGCTCCTTTAGAAACTACAGCAAACGGTGCTCCTTTAGACACTACAGTAAACGGTGCTCCTTTAGACACTACAGTAAACGGTGCTCCTTTTAGACACTACAGTAAACGGTGCTCCTTTAGGCACTACAGTAAACGGTGCTCCTTTAGGCACTACAGTAAACGGTGCTCCTTTAGGCACTACAGTAAACGGGGCTCCTTTAGACACTACAGTAAACGCTGCTCCTTTAGACACTACAGTAAACGGTGCTCCTTTAGACACCACAGTAAACGGTGCTCCTTTAGACACCACAGTAAACGGTGCTCCTTTAGACACTACAGTAAACGGTGCTCCTTTAGACACTACAGCAAACGGTGCTCCTTTAGACACCACAGCAAACGGTGCTCCTTTAGACACTACAGTAAACGGTGCTCCTTTAGACACCACAGTAAACGGTGCTCCTTTTAGACACCACAGTAAACGGTGCTCCTTTTAGACACCACAGTAAACGGTGCTCTTTTAGACACCACAGTAAACGGTGCTCTTTTAGACACCACAGTAAACGGTGCTCTTTTAGACACTACAGTAAACGGTGCTCCTTTAGACACTACAGTAAACGGTGCTCCTTTAGACACTACAGTAAACGAGGCTCCTTTAGACACTACAGTAAACGGGGCTCCTTTAGACACTACAGTAAACGCTGCTCCTTTAGACACTACAGTAAACGGTGCTCCTTTAGACACTACAGCAAACGGTGCTCCTTTAGACACTACAGTAAACGGTGCTCCTTTAGACACTACAGTAAACGGTGCTCCTTTAGGCACTACAGTAAACGGTGCTCCTTTAGGCACTACAGTAAACGGGGCTCCTTTAGACACTACAGTAAACGCTGCTCCTTTAGACACTACAGTAAACGCTGTTCCTTTAGACACTACAGTAAACGCTGCTCCTTTAGACACTACAGTAAACGCTGCTCCTTTAGACACTACATTAAACGCTGCTCCTTTAGACACGACAGTAAACGGGGCTCCTTTAGACACCACAGTAAACGCTGCTCCTTTAGACACCACAGTAAACGGTGCTCCTTTAGACACCACAGTAAACGGTGCTCCTTTAGACACCACAGTAAACGGTGCTCCTTTAGACACCACAGTAAACGGTGCTCTTTTAGACACCACAGTAAACGGTGCTCTTTTAGACACCACAGTAAACGGTGCTCTTTTAGACACTACAGTAAACGGTGCTCCTTTAGACACTACAGCAAACGGTGCTCCTTTAGACACCACAGCAAACGGTGCTCCTTTAGACACTACAGTAAACGGTGCTCCTTTAGACACCACAGTAAACGGTGCTCCTTTTAGACACCACAGTAAACGGTGCTCCTTTTAGACACCACAGTAAACGGTGCTCTTTTAGACACCACAGTAAACGGTGCTCTTTTAGACACCACAGTAAACGGTGCTCTTTTAGACACTACAGTAAACGGTGCTCCTTTAGACACTACAGTAAACGGTGCTCCTTTAGACACTACAGTAAACGAGGCTCCTTTAGACACTACAGTAAACGGGGCTCCTTTAGACACTACAGTAAACGCTGCTCCTTTAGACACTACAGTAAACGGGGCTCCTTTAGACACTACAGTAAACGGTGCTCCTTTAGACACTACAGTAAACGCTGCTCCTTTAGACACTACAGTAAACGCTGCTCCTTTAGACACTACAGTAAACGGCGCTCCTTTAGGCACCACAGTAAACGGCGCTCCTTTAGACACCACAGTAAACGGCGCTCCTTTAGGCACTACAGTAAACGGTGCTCCTTTAGACACTACAGTAAACGCTGCTCCTTTAGACACTACAGTAAACGCTGCTCCTTTAGACACTACAGTAAACAGCGCTCCTTTAGGCACCACAGTAAACGGCGCTCCTTTAGACACCACAGTAAACGGCGCTCCTTTAGGCACTACAGTAAACGGCGCTCCTTTAGACACTACAGTAAACGGCGCTCCTTTAGGCACTACAGTAAACGGCGCTCCTTTAGGCACTACAGTAAACGGCGCTCCTTTAGACACTACAGTAAACGGTGCTCCTTTAGACACGACAGTAAACGGTGCTCCTTTAGACACGACAGTAAACGGGGCTCCTTTAGACACGACAGTAAACGGGGCTCCTTTAGACACGACAGTAAACGGGGCTCCTTTAGACACGACAGTAAACGGGGCTCCTTTAGGCACCACAGTAAACGGCGCTCCTTTAGACACCACAGTAAACGGCGCTCCTTTAGACACCACAGTAAACGCTGCTCCTTTGGACACCACAGTAAACGGTGCTCCTTTAGACACCACAGTAAACGGTGCTCCTTTAGACACTACAGTAAACGAGGCTCCTTTAGACACTACAGTAAACGGGGCTCCTTTAGACACTACAGTAAACGGTGCTCCTTTAGGCACTACAGTAAACGCTGCTCCTTTAGACACTACAGTAAACGGTGCTCCTTTAGGCACCACAGTAAACGGTGCTCCTTTAGACACCACAGTAAACGGTGCCCCCTTAGACACCACAGTAAACGGTGCTCCTTTAGACACTACAGTAAACGGTGCTCCTTTAGACACGACAGTAAACGGGGCTCCTTTAGACACGACAGTAAACGGGGCTCCTTTAGGCACTACAGTAAACGGTGCTCCTTTAGGCACTACAGTAAACGGTGCTCCTTTAGACACCACAGTAAACGGTGCTCCTTTAGACACTACAGTAAACGGTGCTCCTTTAGACACTACAGTAAACGGTGCTCCTTTAGACACCACAGTAAACGGTGCTCCTTTAGACACTACAGTAAACGGTGCTCCTTTAGACACCACAGTAAACGGTGCTCCTTTAGACACTACAGTGAACGGTGCTCCTTTAGACACTACAGTGAACGGTGCTCCTTATACACTACAGTAAACGGTGCTCCTTTAGACACTACAGTAAACGGTGCTCCTTTAGACACCACAGCAAACGGTGCTCCTTTAGACACTACAGCAAACGGTGCTCCTTTAGACACTACAGTAAACGGTGCTCCTTTTAGACACTACAGTAAACGGTGCTCCTTTAGGCACTACAGTAAACGGTGCTCCTTTAGGCACTACAGTAAACGGGGCTCCTTTAGGCACTACAGTAAACGGGGCTCCTTTAGGCACTACAGTAAACGGGGCTCCTTTAGACACTACAGTAAACGGGGCTCCTTTAGGCACTACAGTAAACGGGGCTCCTTTAGGCACTACAGTAAACGCTGCTCCTTTAGACACTACAGTAAACGCTGTTCCTTTAGACACTACAGTAAACGCTGCTCCTTTAGACACTACAGTAAACGCTGCTCCTTTAGACACTACAGTAAACGCTGCTCCTTTAGACACGACAGTAAACGGGGCTCCTTTAGACACCACAGTAAACGCTGCTCCTTTAGACACCACAGTAAACGGTGCTCCTTTAGACACCACAGTAAACGGTGCTCTTTTAGACACCACAGTAAACGGTGCTCTTTTAGACACCACAGTAAACGGTGCTCTTTTAGACACCACAGTAAACGGTGCTCTTTTAGACACCACAGTAAACGGTGCTCCTTTAGACACCACAGTAAACGGTGCTCCTTTAGACACTACAGTAAACGGTGCTCCTTTAGACACTACAGTAAACGGTGCTCCTTTAGACACCACAGTAAACGGTGCTCCTTTTAGACACCACAGCAAACGGCGCTCTTTTAGACACCACAGCAAACGGTGCTCTTTTAGACACCACAGTAAACGGTGCTCTTTTAGCCACTACAGTAAACGGTGCTCCTTTAGACACTACAGTAAACGGTGCTCCTTTAGACACTACAGTAAACGAGGCTCCTTTAGACACTACAGTAAACGGGGCTCCTTTAGACACTACAGTAAACGCTGCTCCTTTAGACACTACAGTAAACGGGGCTCCTTTAGACACTACAGTAAACGGTGCTCCTTTAGACACTACAGTAAACGCTGCTCCTTTAGACACTACAGTAAACGCTGCTCCTTTAGGCACTACAGTAAACGGCGCTCCTTTAGGCACCACAGTAAACGGCGCTCCTTTAGACACCACAGTAAACGGCGCTCCTTTAGGCACTACAGTAAACGGCGCTCCTTTAGACACTACAGTAAACGCTGCTCCTTTAGACACTACAGTAAACGCTGCTCCTTTAGACACTACAGTAAACAGCGCTCCTTTAGGCACCACAGTAAACGGCGCTCCTTTAGACACCACAGTAAACGGCGCTCCTTTAGGCACCACAGTAAACGGCGCTCCTTTAGACACTACAGTAAACGGCGCTCCTTTAGGCACTACAGTAAACGGCGCTCCTTTAGGCACTACAGTAAACGGCGCTCCTTTAGACACTACAGTAAACGGTGCTCCTTTAGACACGACAGTAAACGGTGCTCCTTTAGACACGACAGTAAACGGGGCTCCTTTAGACACGACAGTAAACGGGGCTCCTTTAGACACGACAGTAAACGGTGCTCCTTTAGACACGACAGTAAACGGGGCTCCTTTAGGCACTACAGTAAACGGCGCTCCTTTAGACACCACAGTAAACGGCGCTCCTTTAGACACCACAGTAAACGCTGCTCCTTTAGACACCACAGTAAACGGTGCTCCTTTAGACACCACAGTAAACGGTGCTCCTTTAGACACTACAGTAAACGAGGCTCCTTTAGACACTACAGCAAACGGGGCTCCTTTAGACACTACAGCAAACGGTGCTCCTTTAGGCACTACAGTAAACGGTGCTCCTTTAGGCACTACAGTAAACGGTGCTCCTTTAGGCACTACAGTAAACGGTGCTCCTTTAGGCACTACAGTAAACGGTGCTCCTTTAGGCACTACAGTAAACGGTGCTCCTTTAGACACGACAGTAAACGGGGCTCCTTTAGACACGACAGTAAACGGGGCTCCTTTAGACACTACAGTAAACGGGGCTCCTTTAGACACTACAGTAAACTGGGCTCCTTTAGACACTACAGTAAACGGTGCTCCTTTAGGCACTACAGTAAACGGTGCTCCTTTAGACACTACAGTAAACGGGGCTCCTTTAGACACTACAGTAAACGGGGCTCCTTTAGACACTACAGTAAACGGGGCTCCTGTAGACACTACAGTAAACGGTGCTCCTGTAGACACTACAGTAAACGCTGCTCCTTTAGACACTACAGTAAACGGTGCTCCTGTAGACACTACAGTAAACGGTGCTCCTTTAGGCACTACAGTAAACGGTGCTCCTTTAGACACTACAGTAAACGGTGCTCCTTTAGACACTACAGTAAACGGTGCTCCTTTAGACACTACAGTAAACGGTGCTCCTTTAGACACTACAGTAAGCGGTGCTCCTTTAGACACTACAGTAAACGGGGCTCCTTTAGACACTACAGCAAACGGTGCTCCTTTAGACACTACAGTAAACGGCGCTCCTTTAGACACTACAGTAAACGGCGCTCCTTTAGACACTACAGTAAACGGCGCTCCTTTAGACACTACAGCAAACGGTGCTCCTTTAGACACCACAGTAAACGGTGCTCCTTTAGACACTACAGTAAACGGTGCTCCTTTAGAAACTACAGCAAACGGTGCTCCTTTAGACACTACAGTAAACGGTGCTCCTTTAGACACTACAGTAAACGGTGCTCCTTTTAGACACTACAGTAAACGGTGCTCCTTTAGGCACTACAGTAAACGGTGCTCCTTTAGGCACTACAGTAAACGGTGCTCCTTTAGGCACTACAGTAAACGGGGCTCCTTTAGACACTACAGTAAACGCTGCTCCTTTAGACACTACAGTAAACGGTGCTCCTTTAGACACTACAGTAAACGGTGCTCCTTTAGACACTACAGTAAACGGTGCTCCTTTAGACACGACAGTAAACGGGGCTCCTTTAGACACGACAGTAAACGGTGCTCCTTTAGACACCACAGTAAACGCTGCTCCTTTAGACACCACAGTAAACGGTGCTCCTTTAGACACCACAGTAAACGGTGCTCCTTTAGACACCACAGTAAACGGTGCTCTTTTAGACACCACAGTAAACGGTGCTCTTTTAGACACCACAGTAAACGGTGCTCTTTTAGACACCACAGTAAACGGTGCTCCTTTAGACACTACAGTAAACGGTGCTCCTTTAGACACCACAGTAAACGGTGCTCCTTTAGACACTACAGTAAACGGTGCTCCTTTAGACACCACAGTAAACGGTGCTCCTTTAGACACTACAGTAAACGGTGCTCCTTTTAGACACCACAGTAAACGGTGCTCCTTTTAGACACCACAGTAAACGGTGCTCTTTTAGACACCACAGTAAACGGTGCTCTTTTAGACACCACAGTAAACGGTGCTCTTTTAGACACCACAGTAAACGGTGCTCTTTTAGACACTACAGTAAACGGGGCTCCTTTAGACACTACAGTAAACGGTGCTCCTTTAGACACTACAGTAAACGGGGCTCCTTTAGACACTACAGTAAACGGGGCTCCTTTAGACACGACAGTAAACGGTGCTCCTTTAGACACGACAGTAAACGGTGCTCCTTTAGACACGACAGTAAACGGTGCTCCTTTAGACACGACAGTAAACGGGGCTCCTTTAGACACGACAGTAAACGGGGCTCCTTTAGACACTACAGTAAACGGTGCTCCTTTAGACACGACAGTAAACGGTGCTCCTTTAGACACGACAGTAAACGGGGCTCCTTTAGGCACGACAGTAAACGGTGCTCCTTTAGACACTACAGTAAACGGTGCTCCTTTAGACACTACAGTAAACGGTGCTCCTTTAGACACTACAGTAAACGGTGCTCCTTTAGACACTACAGTAAACGGTGCTCCGTTAGACACTACAGTAAACGGTGCTCCTTTAGACACTACAGTAAACGGTGCTCCTTTAGACACTACAGTAAACGAGGCTCCTTTAGACACCACAGTAGACGGGGCTCCTTTAGACACCACAGTAAACGGTGCTCCTTTAGACACCACAGTAAACGGTGCTCCTTTAGACACTACAGTAAACGCTGCTCCTTTAGACACTACAGTAAACGCTGCTCCTTTAGACACTACAGTAAACGGTGCTCCTTTAGGCACTACAGTAAACGGTGCTCCTTTAGACACTACAGTAAACGGGGCTCCTTTAGACACCACAGTAAACGGGGCTCCTTTAGACACCACAGTAAACGGGGCTCCTTTAGACACCACAGTAAACGGTGCTCCTTTAGACACCACAGTAAACGGTGCTCCTTTAGACACTACAGTAAACGCTGCTCCTTTAGACACTACAGTAAACGCTGCTCCTTTAGGCACTACAGTAAACGGTGCCCCTTTAGACACTACAGTAAACGGTGCCCCTTTAGACACCACAGTAAACGGTGCTCCTTTAGACACTACAGTAAACGGTGCTCCTTTAGACACGACAGTAAACGGGGCTCCTTTAGACACGACAGTAAACGGGGCTCCTTTAGGCACTACAGTAAACGGGGCTCCTTTAGACACTACAGTAAACGGGGCTCCTGTAGACACTACAGTAAACGGTGCTCCTTTAGACACTACAGTAAACGGTGCTCCTTTAGACACTACAGTAAACGGCGCTCCTTTAGACACTACAGTAAACGGCGCTCCTTTAGACACTACAGTAAACGGCGCTCCTTTAGACACTACAGTGAACGGCGCTCCTTATACACTACAGTGAACGGCGCTCCTTTATACACTACAGTAAGCGGCGCTCCTTTAGACACTACAGTAAACGGCGCTCCTTTAGACACTACAGTAAACGGCGCTCCTTTAGACACTACAGCAAACGGTGCTCCTTTAGACACTACAGTAAACGGTGCTCCTTTAGACACTACAGTAAACGGTGCTCCTTTAGACACTACAGTAAACGGTGCTCCTTTAGACACTACAGCAAACGGTGCTCCTTTAGACACTACAGTAAACGGTGCTCCTTTAGACACTACAGTAAACGGTGCTCCTTTTAGACACTACAGTAAACGGTGCTCCTTTAGGCACTACAGTAAACGGTGCTCCTTTAGGCACTACAGTAAACGGGGCTCCTTTAGACACTACAGTAAACGCTGCTCCTTTAGACACTACAGTAAACGGTGCTCCTTTAGACACTACAGTAAACGCTGCTCCTTTAGACACTACAGTAAACGGTGCTCCTTTAGACACGACAGTAAACGGGGCTCCTTTAGACACGACAGTAAACGGTGCTCCTTTAGACACGACAGTAAACGCTGCTCCTTTAGACACCACAGTAAACGGTGCTCCTTTATACACCACAGCAAACGGTGCTCCTTTAGACACCACAGTAAACGGTGCTCTTTTAGACACCACAGTAAACGGTGCTCTTTTAGACACCACAGTAAACGGCGCTCTTTTAGACACTACAGTAAACGGTGCTCCTTTAGACACCACAGTAAACGGTGCTCCTTTAGACACTACAGTAAACGGTGCTCCCTTAGACACTACAGTAAACGGTGCTCCTTTAGACACCACAGTAAACGGTGCTCCTTTTAGACACGACAGTAAACGGGGCTCCTTTAGACACTACAGTAAACGGTGCTCCTTTAGACACGACAGTAAACGGGGCTCCTTTAGACACGACAGTAAACGGGGCTCCTTTAGACACGACAGTAAACGGGGCTCCTTTAGACACGACAGTAAACGGGGCTCCTTTAGGCACGACAGTAAACGGTGCTCCTTTAGACACTACAGTAAACGGTGCTCCTTTAGACACTACAGTAAACGGTGCTCCTTTAGACACTACAGTAAACGGTGCTCCTTTAGACACTACAGTAAACGAGGCTCCTTTAGACACTACAGTAAACGGGGCTCCTTTAGACACGACAGTAAACGGGGCTCCTTTAGACACGACAGTAAACGGGGCTCCTTTAGACACTACAGTAAACGGTGCTCCTTTAGACACGACAGTAAACGGGGCTCCTTTAGACACGACAGTAAACGGGGCTCCTTTAGACACGACAGTAAACGGGGCTCCTTTAGACACGACAGTAAACGGGGCTCCTTTAGGCACGACAGTAAACGAGGCTCCTTTAGACACTACAGTAAACGGGGCTCCTTTAGACACTACAGTAAACGGTGCTCCTTTAGACACCACAGTAAACGGTGCTCCTTTTAGACACCACAGTAAACGGTGCTCCTTTTAGACACCACAGTAAACGGTGCTCTTTTAGACACCACAGTAAACGGTGCTCTTTTAGACACCACAGTAAACGGTGCTCTTTTAGACACCACAGTAAACGGTGCTCTTTTAGACACTACAGTAAACGGTGCTCCTTTAGACACTACAGTAAACGGTGCTCCTTTAGACACTACAGTAAACGAGGCTCCTTTAGACACTACAGTAAACGGGGCTCCTTTAGACACTACAGTAAACGGGGCTCCTTTAGACACTACAGTAAACGGGGCTCCTTTAGACACGACAGTAAACGGTGCTCCTTTAGACACGACAGTAAACGGGGCTCCTTTAGACACGACAGTAAACGGGGCTCCTTTAGACACTACAGTAAACGGTGCTCCTTTAGACACGACAGTAAACGGGGCTCCTTTAGACACGACAGTAAACGGGGCTCCTTTAGACACGACAGTAAACGGGGCTCCTTTAGACACGACAGTAAACGGGGCTCCTTTAGGCACGACAGTAAACGGTGCTCCTTTAGACACTACAGTAAACGGTGCTCCTTTAGACACTACAGTAAACGGTGCTCCTTTAGACACTACAGTAAACGAGGCTCCTTTAGACACTACAGTAAACGGGGCTCCTTTAGACACTACAGTAAACGGGGCTCCTTTAGACACGACAGTAAACGGGGCTCCTTTAGACACAACAGTAAACGGGGCTCCTTTAGACACTACAGTAAACGGTGCTCCTTTAGACACGACAGTAAACGGGGCTCCTTTAGACACGACAGTAAACGGGGCTCCTTTAGACACGACAGTAAACGGGGCTCCTTTAGACACGACAGTAAACGGGGCTCCTTTAGGCACGACAGTAAACGAGGCTCCTTTAGACACTACAGTAAACGGGGCTCCTTTAGACACTACAGTAAACGGGGCTCCTTTAGACACTACAGTAAACGGGGCTCCTTTAGACACGACAGTAAACGGTGCTCCTTTAGACACGACAGTAAACGGGGCTCCTTTAGACACGACAGTAAACGGGGCTCCTTTAGACACGACAGTAAACGGGGCTCCTTTAGACACTACAGTAAACGGTGCTCCTTTAGACACGACAGTAAACGGGGCTCCTTTAGACACGACAGTAAACGGGGCTCCTTTAGACACGACAGTAAACGGGGCTCCTTTAGACACGACAGTAAACGGGGCTCCTTTAGACACGACAGTAAACGGGGCTCCTTTAGACACGACAGTAAACGGGGCTCCTTTAGGCACGACAGTAAACGGTGCTCCTTTAGGCACTACAGTAAACGGTGCTCCTTTAGGCACTACAGTAAACGGTGCTCCTTTAGACACCACAGTAAACGAGGCTCCTTTAGACACCACAGTAAACGGGGCTCCTTTAGACACCACAGTAAACGGTGCTCCTTTAGACACCACAGTAAACGGTGCTCCTTTAGACACTACAGTAAACGCTGCTCCTTTAGACACTACAGTAAACGCTGCTCCTTTAGACACTACAGTAAACGGTGCTCCTTTAGGCACCACAGTAAACGGTGCTCCTTTAGACACCACAGTAAACGGTGCCCCTTTAGACACCACAGTAAACGGTGCTCCTTTAGACACTACAGTAAACGGTGCTCCTTTAGACACGACAGTAAACGGGGCTCCTTTAGACACGACAGTAAACGGGGCTCCTTTAGGCACTACAGTAAACGGTGCTCCTTTAGGCACTACAGTAAACGGTGCTCCTTTAGACACTACAGTAAACGGGGCTCCTTTAGGCACGACAGTAAACGAGGCTCCTTTAGACACTACAGTAAACGGGGCTCCTTTAGACACTACAGTAAACGGTGCTCCTTTAGACACCACAGTAAACGGTGCTCCTTTTAGACACCACAGTAAACGGTGCTCCTTTTAGACACCACAGTAAACGGTGCTCCTTTTAGACACCACAGTAAACGGTGCTCTTTTAGACACCACAGTAAACGGTGCTCTTTTAGACACCACAGTAAACGGTGCTCTTTTAGACACCACAGTAAACGGTGCTCTTTTAGACACTACAGTAAACGGTGCTCCTTTAGACACTACAGTAAACGGTGCTCCTTTAGACACTACAGTAAACGAGGCTCCTTTAGACACTACAGTAAACGGGGCTCCTTTAGACACTACAGTAAACGGGGCTCCTTTAGACACTACAGTAAACGGGGCTCCTTTAGACACGACAGTAAACGGTGCTCCTTTAGACACGACAGTAAACGGGGCTCCTTTAGACACGACAGTAAACGGGGCTCCTTTAGACACTACAGTAAACGGTGCTCCTTTAGACACGACAGTAAACGGGGCTCCTTTAGACACGACAGTAAACGGGGCTCCTTTAGACACGACAGTAAACGGGGCTCCTTTAGACACGACAGTAAACGGGGCTCCTTTAGGCACGACAGTAAACGGTGCTCCTTTAGACACTACAGTAAACGGTGCTCCTTTAGACACTACAGTAAACGGTGCTCCTTTAGACACTACAGTAAACGAGGCTCCTTTAGACACTACAGTAAACGGGGCTCCTTTAGACACTACAGTAAACGGTGCTCCTTTAGACACGACAGTAAACGGGGCTCCTTTAGACACGACAGTAAACGGGGCTCCTTTAGACACGACAGTAAACGGGGCTCCTTTAGACACGACAGTAAACGGGGCTCCTTTAGACACGACAGTAAACGGGGCTCCTTTAGGCACGACAGTAAACGGTGCTCCTTTAGGCACTACAGTAAACGGTGCTCCTTTAGACACTACAGTAAACGGTGCTCCTTTAGACACTACAGTAAACGGTGCTCCTTTTAGACACTACAGTAAACGGTGCTCCTTTAGGCACTACAGTAAACGGTGCTCCTTTAGGCACTACAGTAAACGGGGCTCCTTTAGACACTACAGTAAACGCTGCTCCTTTAGACACTACAGTAAACGGTGCTCCTTTAGACACTACAGTAAACGCTGCTCCTTTAGACACTACAGTAAACGGTGCTCCTTTAGACACGACAGTAAACGGGGCTCCTTTAGACACGACAGTAAACGGTGCTCCTTTAGACACGACAGTAAACGCTGCTCCTTTAGACACCACAGTAAACGGTGCTCCTTTATACACCACAGCAAACGGTGCTCCTTTAGACACCACAGTAAACGGTGCTCTTTTAGACACCACAGTAAACGGTGCTCTTTTAGACACCACAGTAAACGGTGCTCTTTTAGACACTACAGTAAACGGTGCTCCTTTAGACACCACAGTAAACGGTGCTCCTTTAGACACTACAGTAAACGGTGCTCCCTTAGACACTACAGTAAACGGTGCTCCTTTAGACACCACAGTAAACGGTGCTCCTTTTAGACACGACAGTAAACGGGGCTCCTTTAGACACTACAGTAAACGGTGCTCCTTTAGACACGACAGTAAACGGGGCTCCTTTAGACACGACAGTAAACGGGGCTCCTTTAGACACGACAGTAAACGGGGCTCCTTTAGACACGACAGTAAACGGGGCTCCTTTAGGCACGACAGTAAACGGTGCTCCTTTAGACACTACAGTAAACGGTGCTCCTTTAGACACTACAGTAAACGGTGCTCCTTTAGACACTACAGTAAACGGTGCTCCTTTAGACACTACAGTAAACGAGGCTCCTTTAGACACTACAGTAAACGGGGCTCCTTTAGACACGACAGTAAACGGGGCTCCTTTAGACACGACAGTAAACGGGGCTCCTTTAGACACTACAGTAAACGGTGCTCCTTTAGACACGACAGTAAACGGGGCTCCTTTAGACACGACAGTAAACGGGGCTCCTTTAGACACGACAGTAAACGGGGCTCCTTTAGACACGACAGTAAACGGGGCTCCTTTAGGCACGACAGTAAACGAGGCTCCTTTAGACACTACAGTAAACGGGGCTCCTTTAGACACTACAGTAAACGGTGCTCCTTTAGACACCACAGTAAACGGTGCTCCTTTTAGACACCACAGTAAACGGTGCTCCTTTTAGACACCACAGTAAACGGTGCTCTTTTAGACACCACAGTAAACGGTGCTCTTTTAGACACCACAGTAAACGGTGCTCTTTTAGACACCACAGTAAACGGTGCTCTTTTAGACACTACAGTAAACGGTGCTCCTTTAGACACTACAGTAAACGGTGCTCCTTTAGACACTACAGTAAACGGGGCTCCTTTAGACACTACAGTAAACGGGGCTCCTTTAGACACTACAGTAAACGGGGCTCCTTTAGACACGACAGTAAACGGTGCTCCTTTAGACACGACAGTAAACGGGGCTCCTTTAGACACGACAGTAAACGGGGCTCCTTTAGACACTACAGTAAACGGTGCTCCTTTAGACACGACAGTAAACGGGGCTCCTTTAGACACGACAGTAAACGGGGCTCCTTTAGACACGACAGTAAACGGGGCTCCTTTAGACACGACAGTAAACGGGGCTCCTTTAGGCACGACAGTAAACGGTGCTCCTTTAGACACTACAGTAAACGGTGCTCCTTTAGACACTACAGTAAACGGTGCTCCTTTAGACACTACAGTAAACGAGGCTCCTTTAGACACTACAGTAAACGGGGCTCCTTTAGACACTACAGTAAACGGGGCTCCTTTAGACACGACAGTAAACGGGGCTCCTTTAGACACAACAGTAAACGGGGCTCCTTTAGACACTACAGTAAACGGTGCTCCTTTAGACACGACAGTAAACGGGGCTCCTTTAGACACGACAGTAAACGGGGCTCCTTTAGACACGACAGTAAACGGGGCTCCTTTAGACACGACAGTAAACGGGGCTCCTTTAGGCACGACAGTAAACGAGGCTCCTTTAGACACTACAGTAAACGGGGCTCCTTTAGACACTACAGTAAACGGGGCTCCTTTAGACACTACAGTAAACGGGGCTCCTTTAGACACGACAGTAAACGGTGCTCCTTTAGACACGACAGTAAACGGGGCTCCTTTAGACACGACAGTAAACGGGGCTCCTTTAGACACGACAGTAAACGGGGCTCCTTTAGACACTACAGTAAACGGTGCTCCTTTAGACACGACAGTAAACGGGGCTCCTTTAGACACGACAGTAAACGGGGCTCCTTTAGACACGACAGTAAACGGGGCTCCTTTAGACACGACAGTAAACGGGGCTCCTTTAGACACGACAGTAAACGGGGCTCCTTTAGACACGACAGTAAACGGGGCTCCTTTAGGCACGACAGTAAACGGTGCTCCTTTAGGCACTACAGTAAACGGTGCTCCTTTAGGCACTACAGTAAACGGTGCTCCTTTAGACACCACAGTAAACGAGGCTCCTTTAGACACCACAGTAAACGGGGCTCCTTTAGACACCACAGTAAACGGTGCTCCTTTAGACACCACAGTAAACGGTGCTCCTTTAGACACTACAGTAAACGCTGCTCCTTTAGACACTACAGTAAACGCTGCTCCTTTAGACACTACAGTAAACGGTGCTCCTTTAGGCACCACAGTAAACGGTGCTCCTTTAGACACCACAGTAAACGGTGCCCCTTTAGACACCACAGTAAACGGTGCTCCTTTAGACACTACAGTAAACGGTGCTCCTTTAGACACGACAGTAAACGGGGCTCCTTTAGACACGACAGTAAACGGGGCTCCTTTAGGCACTACAGTAAACGGTGCTCCTTTAGGCACTACAGTAAACGGTGCTCCTTTAGACACTACAGTAAACGGGGCTCCTTTAGGCACGACAGTAAACGGGGCTCCTTTAGACACTACAGTAAACGGGGCTCCTTTAGACACTACAGTAAACGGTGCTCCTTTAGACACCACAGTAAACGGTGCTCCTTTTAGACACCACAGTAAACGGTGCTCCTTTTAGACACCACAGTAAACGGTGCTCTTTTAGACACCACAGTAAACGGTGCTCTTTTAGACACCACAGTAAACGGTGCTCTTTTAGACACCACAGTAAACGGTGCTCTTTTAGACACTACAGTAAACGGTGCTCCTTTAGACACTACAGTAAACGGTGCTCCTTTAGACACTACAGTAAACGAGGCTCCTTTAGACACTACAGTAAACGGGGCTCCTTTAGACACTACAGTAAACGGGGCTCCTTTAGACACTACAGTAAACGGGGCTCCTTTAGACACGACAGTAAACGGTGCTCCTTTAGACACGACAGTAAACGGGGCTCCTTTAGACACGACAGTAAACGGGGCTCCTTTAGACACTACAGTAAACGGTGCTCCTTTAGACACGACAGTAAACGGGGCTCCTTTAGACACGACAGTAAACGGGGCTCCTTTAGACACGACAGTAAACGGGGCTCCTTTAGACACGACAGTAAACGGGGCTCCTTTAGGCACGACAGTAAACGGTGCTCCTTTAGACACTACAGTAAACGGTGCTCCTTTAGACACTACAGTAAACGGTGCTCCTTTAGACACTACAGTAAACGAGGCTCCTTTAGACACTACAGTAAACGGGGCTCCTTTAGACACTACAGTAAACGGGGCTCCTTTAGACACGACAGTAAACGGGGCTCCTTTAGACACGACAGTAAACGGGGCTCCTTTAGACACTACAGTAAACGGTGCTCCTTTAGACACGACAGTAAACGGGGCTCCTTTAGACACGACAGTAAACGGGGCTCCTTTAGACACGACAGTAAACGGGGCTCCTTTAGACACGACAGTAAACGGGGCTCCTTTAGGCACGACAGTAAACGGGGCTCCTTTAGACACGACAGTAAACGGGGCTCCTTTAGACACTACAGTAAACGGGGCTCCTTTAGACACTACAGTAAACGGGGCTCCTTTAGACACGACAGTAAACGGTGCTCCTTTAGACACGACAGTAAACGGGGCTCCTTTAGACACGACAGTAAACGGGGCTCCTTTAGACACGACAGTAAACGGGGCTCCTTTAGACACTACAGTAAACGGTGCTCCTTTAGACACGACAGTAAACGGGGCTCCTTTAGACACGACAGTAAACGGGGCTCCTTTAGACACGACAGTAAACGGGGCTCCTTTAGACACGACAGTAAACGGGGCTCCTTTAGACACGACAGTAAACGGGGCTCCTTTAGGCACGACAGTAAACGGTGCTCCTTTAGGCACTACAGTAAACGGTGCTCCTTTAGACACTACAGTAAACGGTGCTCCTTTAGACACCACAGTAAACGAGGCTCCTTTAGACACCACAGTAAACGGGGCTCCTTTAGACACCACAGTAAACGGTGCTCCTTTAGACACCACAGTAAACGGTGCTCCTTTAGACACTACAGTAAACGCTGCTCCTTTAGACACTACAGTAAACGCTGCTCCTTTAGACACTACAGTAAACGGTGCTCCTTTAGGCACCACAGTAAACGGTGCTCCTTTAGACACCACAGTAAACGGTGCCCCTTTAGACACCACAGTAAACGGTGCTCCTTTAGACACTACAGTAAACGGTGCTCCTTTAGACACGACAGTAAACGGGGCTCCTTTAGACACGACAGTAAACGGGGCTCCTTTAGGCACTACAGTAAACGGTGCTCCTTTAGGCACTACAGTAAACGGTGCTCCTTTAGACACTACAGTAAACGGTGCTCCTTTAGACACTACAGTAAACGGTGCTCCTTTAGACACTACAGTAAACGGTGCTCCTTTAGACACTACAGTAAACGGTGCTCCTTTAGACACTACAGTAAACGGTGCTCCTTTAGACACTACAGTAAACGGTGCTCCTTTAGACACTACAGTAAACGGTGCTCCTTTAGACACTACAGTAAACGAGGCTCCTTTAGACACTACAGTAAACGGGGCTCCTTTAGACACTACAGTAAACGGGGCTCCTTTAGACACGACAGTAAACGGGGCTCCTTTAGACACGACAGTAAACGGGGCTCCTTTAGACACTACAGTAAACGGTGCTCCTTTAGACACGACAGTAAACGGGGCTCCTTTAGACACGACAGTAAACGGGGCTCCTTTAGACACGACAGTAAACGGGGCTCCTTTAGACACGACAGTAAACGGGGCTCCTTTAGACACGACAGTGAACGGCGCTCCTTTAGACACTACAGTGAACGGCGCTCCTTATACACTACAGTGAACGGCGCTCCTTTATACACTACAGTAAGCGGCGCTCCTTTAGACACTACAGTAAACGGCGCTCCTTTAGACACTACAGTAAACGGTGCTCCTTTAGACACTACAGCAAACGGTGCTCCTTTAGACACTACAGTAAACGGTGCTCCTTTAGACACTACAGTAAACGGTGCTCCTTTAGACACCACAGTAAACGCTGCTCCTTTAGACACCACAGTAAACGGTGCTCCTTTAGACACCACAGTAAACGGTGCTCCTTTAGACACCACAGTAAACGGTGCTCCTTTAGACACCACAGTAAACGGTGCTCCTTTAGACACCACAGTAAACGGTGCTCTTTTAGACACCACAGTAAACGGTGCTCTTTTAGACACCACAGTAAACGGTGCTCTTTTAGACACTACAGTAAACGGTGCTCCTTTAGACACGACAGTAAACGGGGCTCCTTTAGACACCACAGTAAACGCTGCTCCTTTAGACACCACAGTAAACGGTGCTCTTTTAGACACTACAGTAAACGGTGCTCCTTTAGACACCACAGTAAACGGTGCTCCTTTAGACACCACAGTAAACGGTGCTCCTTTAGACACCACAGTAAACGGTGCTCCTTTAGACACCACAGTAAACGGTGCTCCTTTAGACACCACAGTAAACGGTGCTCTTTTAGACACCACAGTAAACGGTGCTCTTTTAGACACCACAGTAAACGGTGCTCCTTTAGACACCACAGTAAACGGTGCTCCTTTAGACACGACAGTAAACGGGGCTCCTTTAGACACCACAGTAAACGCTGCTCCTTTAGACACCACAGTAAACGGTGCTCCTTTAGACACCACAGTAAACGGTGCTCCTTTAGACACCACAGTAAACGGTGCTCCTTTAGACACTACAGTAAACGGTGCTCCTTTAGACACTACAGTAAACGGTGCTCCTTTAGACACTACAGTAAACGGTGCTCCTTTAGACACTACAGTAAACGGTGCTCCTTTAGACACTACAGTAAACGGCGCTCCTTTAGACACTACAGTGAACGGCGCTCCTTTAGACACTACAGTGAACGGCGCTCCTTATACACTACAGTGAACGGCGCTCCTTTATACACTACAGTAAGCGGCGCTCCTTTAGACACTACAGTAAACGGCGCTCCTTTAGACACTACAGTAAACGGTGCTCCTTTAGACACTACAGCAAACGGTGCTCCTTTAGACACTACAGTAAACGGTGCTCCTTTAGACACTACAGTAAACGGTGCTCCTTTAGACACTACAGCAAACGGTGCTCCTTTAGACACTACAGTAAACGGTGCTCCTTTTAGACACTACAGTAAACGGTGCTCCTTTAGGCACTACAGTAAACGGTGCTCCTTTAGGCACTACAGTAAACGGGGCTCCTTTAGACACTACAGTAAACGCTGCTCCTTTAGACACTACAGTAAACGCTGTTCCTTTAGACACTACAGTAAACGCTGCTCCTTTAGACACTACAGTAAACGCTGCTCCTTTAGACACTACAGTAAACGCTGCTCCTTTAGACACGACAGTAAACGGGGCTCCTTTAGACACCACAGTAAACGCTGCTCCTTTAGACACCACAGTAAACGGTGCTCCTTTAGACACCACAGTAAACGGTGCTCCTTTAGACACCACAGTAAACGGTGCTCTTTTAGACACCACAGTAAACGGTGCTCTTTTAGACACCACAGTAAACGGTGCTCTTTTAGACACTACAGTAAACGGTGCACCTTTAGACACTACAGTAAACGGTGCTCCTTTAGACACTACAGTAAACGGTGCTCCTTTAGACACTACAGTAAACGGTGCTCCTTTAGACACCACAGTAAACGGTGCTCCTTTTAGACACCACAGTAAACGGTGCTCTTTTAGACACCACAGTAAACGGTGCTCTTTTAGACACCACAGTAAACGGTGCTCTTTTAGACACTACAGTAAACGGTGCTCCTTTAGACACTACAGTAAACGGTGCTCCTTTAGACACTACAGTAAACGAGGCTCCTTTAGACACTACAGTAAACGGGGCTCCTTTAGACACTACAGTAAACGCTGCTCCTTTAGACACTACAGTAAACGGGGCTCCTTTAGACACTACAGTAAACGGTGCTCCTTTAGACACGACAGTAAACGGGGCTCCTTTAGACACGACAGTAAACGGTGCTCCTTTAGACACGACAGTAAACGCTGCTCCTTTAGACACCACAGTAAACGGTGCTCCTTTATACACCACAGCAAACGGTGCTCCTTTAGACACCACAGTAAACGGTGCTCTTTTAGACACCACAGTAAACGGTGCTCTTTTAGACACCACAGTAAACGGTGCTCTTTTAGACACTACAGTAAACGGTGCTCCTTTAGACACCACAGTAAACGGTGCTCCTTTAGACACTACAGTAAACGGTGCTCCCTTAGACACTACAGTAAACGGTGCTCCTTTAGACACCACAGTAAACGGTGCTCCTTTTAGACACGACAGTAAACGGGGCTCCTTTAGACACTACAGTAAACGGTGCTCCTTTAGACACGACAGTAAACGGGGCTCCTTTAGACACGACAGTAAACGGGGCTCCTTTAGACACGACAGTAAACGGGGCTCCTTTAGACACGACAGTAAACGGGGCTCCTTTAGGCACGACAGTAAACGGTGCTCCTTTAGACACTACAGTAAACGGTGCTCCTTTAGACACTACAGTAAACGGTGCTCCTTTAGACACTACAGTAAACGGTGCTCCTTTAGACACTACAGTAAACGAGGCTCCTTTAGACACTACAGTAAACGGGGCTCCTTTAGACACGACAGTAAACGGGGCTCCTTTAGACACGACAGTAAACGGGGCTCCTTTAGACACTACAGTAAACGGTGCTCCTTTAGACACGACAGTAAACGGGGCTCCTTTAGACACGACAGTAAACGGGGCTCCTTTAGACACGACAGTAAACGGGGCTCCTTTAGACACGACAGTAAACGGGGCTCCTTTAGGCACGACAGTAAACGAGGCTCCTTTAGACACTACAGTAAACGGGGCTCCTTTAGACACTACAGTAAACGGTGCTCCTTTAGACACCACAGTAAACGGTGCTCCTTTTAGACACCACAGTAAACGGTGCTCCTTTTAGACACCACAGTAAACGGTGCTCTTTTAGACACCACAGTAAACGGTGCTCTTTTAGACACCACAGTAAACGGTGCTCTTTTAGACACCACAGCAAACGGTGCTCTTTTAGACACTACAGTAAACGGTGCTCCTTTAGACACTACAGTAAACGGTGCTCCTTTAGACACTACAGTAAACGAGGCTCCTTTAGACACTACAGTAAACGGGGCTCCTTTAGACACTACAGTAAACGGGGCTCCTTTAGACACTACAGTAAACGGGGCTCCTTTAGACACGACAGTAAACGGTGCTCCTTTAGACACGACAGTAAACGGGGCTCCTTTAGACACGACAGTAAACGGGGCTCCTTTAGACACTACAGTAAACGGTGCTCCTTTAGACACGACAGTAAACGGGGCTCCTTTAGACACGACAGTAAACGGGGCTCCTTTAGACACGACAGTAAACGGGGCTCCTTTAGACACGACAGTAAACGGGGCTCCTTTAGGCACGACAGTAAACGGTGCTCCTTTAGACACTACAGTAAACGGTGCTCCTTTAGACACTACAGTAAACGGTGCTCCTTTAGACACTACAGTAAACGAGGCTCCTTTAGACACTACAGTAAACGGGGCTCCTTTAGACACTACAGTAAACGGGGCTCCTTTAGACACGACAGTAAACGGGGCTCCTTTAGACACAACAGTAAACGGGGCTCCTTTAGACACTACAGTAAACGGTGCTCCTTTAGACACGACAGTAAACGGGGCTCCTTTAGACACGACAGTAAACGGGGCTCCTTTAGACACGACAGTAAACGGGGCTCCTTTAGACACGACAGTAAACGGGGCTCCTTTAGGCACGACAGTAAACGAGGCTCCTTTAGACACTACAGTAAACGGGGCTCCTTTAGACACTACAGTAAACGGGGCTCCTTTAGACACTACAGTAAACGGGGCTCCTTTAGACACGACAGTAAACGGTGCTCCTTTAGACACGACAGTAAACGGGGCTCCTTTAGACACGACAGTAAACGGGGCTCCTTTAGACACGACAGTAAACGGGGCTCCTTTAGACACTACAGTAAACGGTGCTCCTTTAGACACGACAGTAAACGGGGCTCCTTTAGACACGACAGTAAACGGGGCTCCTTTAGACACGACAGTAAACGGGGCTCCTTTAGACACGACAGTAAACGGGGCTCCTTTAGACACGACAGTAAACGGGGCTCCTTTAGACACGACAGTAAACGGGGCTCCTTTAGGCACGACAGTAAACGGTGCTCCTTTAGGCACTACAGTAAACGGTGCTCCTTTAGGCACTACAGTAAACGGTGCTCCTTTAGACACCACAGTAAACGAGGCTCCTTTAGACACCACAGTAAACGGGGCTCCTTTAGACACCACAGTAAACGGTGCTCCTTTAGACACCACAGTAAACGGTGCTCCTTTAGACACTACAGTAAACGCTGCTCCTTTAGACACTACAGTAAACGCTGCTCCTTTAGACACTACAGTAAACGGTGCTCCTTTAGGCACCACAGTAAACGGTGCTCCTTTAGACACCACAGTAAACGGTGCCCCTTTAGACACCACAGTAAACGGTGCTCCTTTAGACACTACAGTAAACGGTGCTCCTTTAGACACGACAGTAAACGGGGCTCCTTTAGACACGACAGTAAACGGGGCTCCTTTAGGCACTACAGTAAACGGTGCTCCTTTAGGCACTACAGTAAACGGTGCTCCTTTAGACACTACAGTAAACGGGGCTCCTTTAGGCACGACAGTAAACGGGGCTCCTTTAGACACTACAGTAAACGGGGCTCCTTTAGACACTACAGTAAACGGTGCTCCTTTAGACACCACAGTAAACGGTGCTCCTTTTAGACACCACAGTAAACGGTGCTCCTTTTAGACACCACAGTAAACGGTGCTCTTTTAGACACCACAGTAAACGGTGCTCTTTTAGACACCACAGTAAACGGTGCTCTTTTAGACACCACAGTAAACGGTGCTCTTTTAGACACTACAGTAAACGGTGCTCCTTTAGACACTACAGTAAACGGTGCTCCTTTAGACACTACAGTAAACGAGGCTCCTTTAGACACTACAGTAAACGGGGCTCCTTTAGACACTACAGTAAACGGGGCTCCTTTAGACACTACAGTAAACGGGGCTCCTTTAGACACGACAGTAAACGGTGCTCCTTTAGACACGACAGTAAACGGGGCTCCTTTAGACACGACAGTAAACGGGGCTCCTTTAGACACTACAGTAAACGGTGCTCCTTTAGACACGACAGTAAACGGGGCTCCTTTAGACACGACAGTAAACGGGGCTCCTTTAGACACGACAGTAAACGGGGCTCCTTTAGACACGACAGTAAACGGGGCTCCTTTAGGCACGACAGTAAACGGTGCTCCTTTAGACACTACAGTAAACGGTGCTCCTTTAGACACTACAGTAAACGGTGCTCCTTTAGACACTACAGTAAACGAGGCTCCTTTAGACACTACAGTAAACGGGGCTCCTTTAGACACTACAGTAAACGGGGCTCCTTTAGACACGACAGTAAACGGGGCTCCTTTAGACACGACAGTAAACGGGGCTCCTTTAGACACTACAGTAAACGGTGCTCCTTTAGACACGACAGTAAACGGGGCTCCTTTAGACACGACAGTAAACGGGGCTCCTTTAGACACGACAGTAAACGGGGCTCCTTTAGACACGACAGTAAACGGGGCTCCTTTAGGCACGACAGTAAACGGGGCTCCTTTAGACACTACAGTAAACGGGGCTCCTTTAGACACTACAGTAAACGGGGCTCCTTTAGACACTACAGTAAACGGGGCTCCTTTAGACACGACAGTAAACGGTGCTCCTTTAGACACGACAGTAAACGGGGCTCCTTTAGACACGACAGTAAACGGGGCTCCTTTAGACACGACAGTAAACGGGGCTCCTTTAGACACTACAGTAAACGGTGCTCCTTTAGACACGACAGTAAACGGGGCTCCTTTAGACACGACAGTAAACGGGGCTCCTTTAGACACGACAGTAAACGGGGCTCCTTTAGACACGACAGTAAACGGGGCTCCTTTAGACACGACAGTAAACGGGGCTCCTTTAGGCACGACAGTAAACGGTGCTCCTTTAGGCACTACAGTAAACGGTGCTCCTTTAGACACTACAGTAAACGGTGCTCCTTTAGACACCACAGTAAACGAGGCTCCTTTAGACACCACAGTAAACGGGGCTCCTTTAGACACCACAGTAAACGGTGCTCCTTTAGACACCACAGTAAACGGTGCTCCTTTAGACACTACAGTAAACGCTGCTCCTTTAGACACTACAGTAAACGCTGCTCCTTTAGACACTACAGTAAACGGTGCTCCTTTAGGCACCACAGTAAACGGTGCTCCTTTAGACACCACAGTAAACGGTGCCCCTTTAGACACCACAGTAAACGGTGCTCCTTTAGACACTACAGTAAACGGTGCTCCTTTAGACACGACAGTAAACGGGGCTCCTTTAGACACGACAGTAAACGGGGCTCCTTTAGGCACTACAGTAAACGGTGCTCCTTTAGGCACTACAGTAAACGGTGCTCCTTTAGACACTACAGTAAACGGTGCTCCTTTAGACACTACAGTAAACGGTGCTCCTTTAGACACTACAGTAAACGGTGCTCCTTTAGACACTACAGTAAACGGTGCTCCTTTAGACACTACAGTAAACGGTGCTCCTTTAGACACTACAGTAAACGGTGCTCCTTTAGACACTACAGTAAACGGTGCTCCTTTAGACACTACAGTGAACGGCGCTCCTTTAGACACTACAGTGAACGGCGCTCCTTATACACTACAGTGAACGGCGCTCCTTTATACACTACAGTAAGCGGCGCTCCTTTAGACACTACAGTAAACGGCGCTCCTTTAGACACTACAGTAAACGGTGCTCCTTTAGACACTACAGCAAACGGTGCTCCTTTAGACACTACAGTAAACGGTGCTCCTTTAGACACTACAGTAAACGGTGCTCCTTTAGACACTACAGCAAACGGTGCTCCTTTAGACACTACAGTAAACGGTGCTCCTTTTAGACACTACAGTAAACGGTGCTCCTTTAGGCACTACAGTAAACGGTGCTCCTTTAGGCACTACAGTAAACGGGGCTCCTTTAGACACTACAGTAAACGCTGCTCCTTTAGACACTACAGTAAACGCTGTTCCTTTAGACACTACAGTAAACGCTGCTCCTTTAGACACTACAGTAAACGCTGCTCCTTTAGACACTACAGTAAACGCTGCTCCTTTAGACACGACAGTAAACGGGGCTCCTTTAGACACCACAGTAAACGCTGCTCCTTTAGACACCACAGTAAACGGTGCTCCTTTAGACACCACAGTAAACGGTGCTCCTTTAGACACCACAGTAAACGGTGCTCTTTTAGACACCACAGTAAACGGTGCTCTTTTAGACACCACAGTAAACGGTGCTCTTTTAGACACTACAGTAAACGGTGCACCTTTAGACACTACAGTAAACGGTGCTCCTTTAGACACTACAGTAAACGGTGCTCCTTTAGACACTACAGTAAACGGTGCTCCTTTAGACACCACAGTAAACGGTGCTCCTTTTAGACACCACAGTAAACGGTGCTCTTTTAGACACCACAGTAAACGGTGCTCTTTTAGACACCACAGTAAACGGTGCTCTTTTAGACACTACAGTAAACGGTGCTCCTTTAGACACTACAGTAAACGGTGCTCCTTTAGACACTACAGTAAACGAGGCTCCTTTAGACACTACAGTAAACGGGGCTCCTTTAGACACTACAGTAAACGCTGCTCCTTTAGACACTACAGTAAACGGGGCTCCTTTAGACACTACAGTAAACGGTGCTCCTTTAGACACTACAGTAAACGCTGCTCCTTTAGACACTACAGTAAACGCTGCTCCTTTAGACACTACAGTAAACGGCGCTCCTTTAGGCACCACAGTAAACGGCGCTCCTTTAGACACCACAGTAAACGGCGCTCCTTTAGGCACTACAGTAAACGGTGCTCCTTTAGACACTACAGTAAACGCTGCTCCTTTAGACACTACAGTAAACGCTGCTCCTTTAGACACTACAGTAAACAGCGCTCCTTTAGGCACCACAGTAAACGGCGCTCCTTTAGACACCACAGTAAACGGCGCTCCTTTAGGCACTACAGTAAACGGCGCTCCTTTAGGCACTACAGTAAACGGCGCTCCTTTAGGCACTACAGTAAACGGCGCTCCTTTAGGCACTACAGTAAACGGCGCTCCTTTAGACACTACAGTAAACGGTGCTCCTTTAGACACGACAGTAAACGGTGCTCCTTTAGACACGACAGTAAACGGGGCTCCTTTAGACACGACAGTAAACGGGGCTCCTTTAGACACGACAGTAAACGGGGCTCCTTTAGACACGACAGTAAACGGGGCTCCTTTAGACACGACAGTAAACGGGGCTCCTTTAGACACGACAGTAAACGGGGCTCCTTTAGGCACCACAGTAAACGGCGCTCCTTTAGACACCACAGTAAACGGCGCTCCTTTAGACACCACAGTAAACGCTGCTCCTTTAGACACCACAGTAAACGGTGCTCCTTTAGACACCACAGTAAACGGTGCTCCTTTAGACACTACAGTAAACGAGGCTCCTTTAGACACTACAGTAAACGGGGCTCCTTTAGACACTACAGTAAACGGTGCTCCTTTAGGCACTACAGTAAACGCTGCTCCTTTAGACACTACAGTAAACGGTGCTCCTTTAGGCACCACAGTAAACGGTGCTCCTTTAGACACCACAGTAAACGGTGCCCCCTTAGACACCACAGTAAACGGTGCTCCTTTAGACACTACAGTAAACGGTGCTCCTTTAGACACGACAGTAAACGGGGCTCCTTTAGACACGACAGTAAACGGGGCTCCTTTAGGCACTACAGTAAACGGTGCTCCTTTAGGCACTACAGTAAACGGTGCTCCTTTAGACACCACAGTAAACGGTGCTCCTTTAGACACTACAGTAAACGGTGCTCCTTTAGACACTACAGTAAACGGTGCTCCTTTAGACACCACAGTAAACGGTGCTCCTTTAGACACTACAGTAAACGGTGCTCCTTTAGACACCACAGTAAACGGTGCTCCTTTTAGACACCACAGTAAACGGTGCTCTTTTAGACACCACAGCAAACGGTGCTCTTTTAGACACCACAGTAAACGGTGCTCTTTTAGCCACTACAGTAAACGGTGCTCCTTTAGACACTACAGTAAACGGTGCTCCTTTAGACACTACAGTAAACGAGGCTCCTTTAGACACTACAGTAAACGGGGCTCCTTTAGACACTACAGTAAACGCTGCTCCTTTAGACACTACAGTAAACGGGGCTCCTTTAGACACTACAGTAAACGGGGCTCCTTTAGACACTACAGTAAACGCTGCTCCTTTAGACACTACAGTAAACGCTGCTCCTTTAGGCACCACAGTAAACGGCGCTCCTTTAGGCACCACAGTAAACGGCGCTCCTTTAGACACCACAGTAAACGGCGCTCCTTTAGGCACTACAGTAAACGGTGCTCCTTTAGACACTACAGTAAACGCTGCTCCTTTAGACACTACAGTAAACGCTGCTCCTTTAGACACTACAGTAAACAGCGCTCCTTTAGGCACCACAGTAAACGGCGCTCCTTTAGACACCACAGTAAACGGCGCTCCTTTAGGCACTACAGTAAACGGCGCTCCTTTAGACACTACAGTAAACGGCGCTCCTTTAGGCACTACAGTAAACGGCGCTCCTTTAGGCACTACAGTAAACGGCGCTCCTTTAGACACTACAGTAAACGGTGCTCCTTTAGACACGACAGTAAACGGTGCTCCTTTAGACACGACAGTAAACGGGGCTCCTTTAGACACGACAGTAAACGGGGCTCCTTTAGACACGACAGTAAACGGGGCTCCTTTAGACACGACAGTAAACTGGGCTCCTTTAGGCACCACAGTAAACGGCGCTCCTTTAGACACCACAGTAAACGGCGCTCCTTTAGACACCACAGTAAACGCTGCTCCTTTAGACACCACAGTAAACGGTGCTCCTTTAGACACCACAGTAAACGGTGCTCCTTTAGACACTACAGTAAACGAGGCTCCTTTAGACACTACAGTAAACGGGGCTCCTTTAGACACTACAGCAAACGGTGCTCCTTTAGGCACTACAGTAAACGGTGCTCCTTTAGGCACTACAGTAAACGGTGCTCCTTTAGGCACCACAGTAAACGGTGCTCCTTTAGGCACTACAGTAAACGGTGCTCCTTTAGGCACTACAGTAAACGGTGCTCCTTTAGACACGACAGTAAACGGGGCTCCTTTAGACACGACAGTAAACGGGGCTCCTTTAGACACTACAGTAAACGGGGCTCCTTTAGACACTACAGTAAACTGGGCTCCTTTAGACACTACAGTAAACGGTGCTCCTTTAGGCACTACAGTAAACGGTGCTCCTTGAGACACTACAGTAAACGGGGCTCCTTTAGACACTACAGTAAACGGGGCTCCTTTAGACACTACAGTAAACGGGGCTCCTGTAGACACTACAGTAAACGGTGCTCCTGTAGACACTACAGTAAACGCTGCTCCTTTAGACACTACAGTAAACGGTGCTCCTGTAGACACTACAGTAAACGGTGCTCCTTTAGGCACTACAGTAAACGGTGCTCCTTTAGACACTACAGTAAACGGTGCTCCTTTAGACACTACAGTAAACGGTGCTCCTTTAGACACTACAGTAAACGGTGCTCCTTTAGACACTACAGTAAGCGGTGCTCCTTTAGACACTACAGTAAACGGGGCTCCTTTAGACACTACAGCAAACGGTGCTCCTTTAGACACTACAGTAAACGGTGCTCCTTTAGACACTACAGTAAACGGCGCTCCTTTAGACACTACAGTAAACGGCGCTCCTTTAGACACCACAGTAAACGGTGCTCCTTTAGACACTACAGTAAACGGTGCTCCTTTAGAAACTACAGCAAACGGTGCTCCTTTAGACACTACAGTAAACGGTGCTCCTTTAGACACTACAGTAAACGGTGCTCCTTTTAGACACTACAGTAAACGGTGCTCCTTTAGGCACTACAGTAAACGGTGCTCCTTTAGGCACTACAGTAAACGGTGCTCCTTTAGGCACTACAGTAAACGGGGCTCCTTTAGACACTACAGTAAACGCTGCTCCTTTAGACACTACAGTAAACGGTGCTCCTTTAGACACCACAGTAAACGGTGCTCCTTTAGACACCACAGTAAACGGTGCTCCTTTAGACACTACAGTAAACGGTGCTCCTTTAGACACTACAGTAAACGCTGCTCCTTTAGACACTACAGTAAACGGTGCTCCTTTAGGCACTACAGTAAACGGTGCTCCTTTTAGACACTACAGTAAACGGTGCTCCTTTAGGCACTACAGTAAACGGTGCTCCTTTAGGCACTACAGTAAACGGGGCTCCTTTAGGCACGACAGTAAACGGGGCTCCTTTAGACACTACAGTAAACGGTGCTCCTTTAGACACGACAGTAAACGGGGCTCCTTTAGACACGACAGTAAACGGGGCTCCTTTAGGCACGACAGTAAACGGTGCTCCTTTAGACACTACAGTAAACGGTGCTCCTTTAGACACTACAGTAAACGGTGCTCCTTTAGACACTACAGTAAACGGTGCTCCTTTAGACACTACAGTAAACGGTGCTCCTTTAGACACTACAGTAAACGAGGCTCCTTTAGACACCACAGTAAACGGGGCTCCTTTAGACACCACAGTAAACGGTGCTCCTTTAGACACCACAGTAAACGGTGCTCCTTTAGACACTACAGTAAACGGTGCTCCTTTAGACACTACAGTAAACGCTGCTCCTTTAGACACTACAGTAAACGGTGCTCCTTTAGGCACTACAGTAAACGGTGCTCCTTTAGACATTACAGTAAACGGGGCTCCTTTAGACACCACAGTAAACGGGGCTCCTTTAGACACCACAGTAAACGGTGCTCCTTTAGACACCACAGTAAACGGTGCTCCTTTAGACACTACAGTAAACGCTGCTCCTTTAGACACTACAGTAAACGCTGCTCCTTTAGGCACTACAGTAAACGGTGCTCCTTTAGACACTACAGTAAACGGTGCCCCTTTAGACACCACAGTAAACGGTGCTCCTTTAGACACTACAGTAAACGGTGCTCCTTTAGACACGACAGTAAACGGGGCTCCTTTAGACACGACAGTAAACGGGGCTCCTTTAGGCACTACAGTAAACGGGGCTCCTTTAGACACTACAGTAAACGGTGCTCCTTTAGACACTACAGTAAACGGTGCTCCTTTAGACACTACAGTAAACGGTGCTCCTTTAGACACTACAGTAAACGGTGCTCCTTTAGACACTACAGTAAACGGTGCTCCTTTAGACACTACAGTAAACGGTGCTCCTTTAGACACTACAGTAAACGGTGCTCCTTTAGACACTACAGTAAACGGTGCTCCTTTAGACACTACAGTGAACGGTGCTCCTTATACACTACAGTGAACGGCGCTCCTTTATACACTACAGTAAGCGGCGCTCCTTTAGACACTACAGTAAACGGCGCTCCTTTAGACACTACAGTAAACGGCGCTCCTTTAGACACTACAGCAAACGGCGCTCCTTTAGACACTACAGCAAACGGTGCTCCTTTAGACACTACAGTAAACGGTGCTCCTTTAGACACTACAGCAAACGGTGCTCCTTTAGACACTACAGCAAACGGTGCTCCTTTAGACACTACAGTAAACGGTGCTCCTTTAGACACTACAGCAAACGGTGCTCCTTTTAGACACTACAGTAAACGGTGCTCCTTTAGGCACTACAGTAAACGGTGCTCCTTTAGGCACTACAGTAAACGGGGCTCCTTTAGACACTACAGTAAACGCTGCTCCTTTAGACACTACAGTAAACGGTGCTCCTTTAGACACTACAGTAAACGCTGCTCCTTTAGACACTACAGTAAACGGTGCTCCTTTAGACACGACAGTAAACGGGGCTCCTTTAGACACGACAGTAAACGGGGCTCCTTTAGACACGACAGTAAACGGTGCTCCTTTAGACACGACAGTAAACGCTGCTCCTTTAGACACCACAGTAAACGGTGCTCCTTTATACACCACAGTAAACGGTGCTCCTTTAGACACCACAGCAAACGGTGCTCTTTTAGACACCACAGTAAACGGTGCTCTTTTAGACACCACAGTAAACGGTGCTCTTTTAGACACTACAGTAAACGGTGCTCCTTTAGACACTACAGTAAACGGTGCTCCTTTAGACACTACAGTAAACGGTGCTCCTTTAGACACTACAGTAAACGGTGCTCCTTTAGGCACTACAGTAAACGGTGCTCCTTTAGACACCACAGTAAACGGTGCTCTTTTAGACACCACAGTAAACGGTGCTCTTTTAGACACCACAGTAAACGGTGCTCTTTTAGACACCACAGTAAACGGTGCTCTTTTAGACACCACAGTAAACGGTGCTCTTTTAGACACCACAGTAAACGGTGCTCTTTTAGACACCACAGTAAACGGTGCTCCTTTAGACACTACAGTAAACGGTGCTCCTTTAGACACTACAGTAAACGGGGCTCCTTTAGACACTACAGTAAACGGGGCTCCTTTAGACACGACAGTAAACGGGGCTCCTTTAGACACGACAGTAAACGGTGCTCCTTTAGACACGACAGTAAACGGGGCTCCTTTAGACACGACAGTAAACGGGGCTCCTTTAGACACGACAGTAAACGGGGCTCCTTTAGACACGACAGTAAACGGGGCTCCTTTAGACACGACAGTAAACGGGGCTCCTTTAGACACGACAGTAAACGGGGCTCCTTTAGACACGACAGTAAACGGGGCTCCTTTAGACACGACAGTAAACGGGGCTCCTTTAGACACGACAGTAAACGGGGCTCCTTTAGGCACGACAGTAAACGGTGCTCCTTTAGACACTACAGTAAACGGTGCTCCTTTAGACACTACAGTAAACGGTGCTCCTTTAGACACTACAGTAAAGAAGGCTCCTTTAGACACTACAGTAAACGGGGCTCCTTTAGACACGACAGTAAACGGGGCTCCTTTAGACACGACAGTAAACGGGGCTCCTTTAGACACTACAGTAAACGGGGCTCCTTTAGACACGACAGTAAACGGGGCTCCTTTAGACACGACAGTAAACGGGGCTCCTTTAGACACGACAGTAAACGGGGCTCCTTTAGACACGACAGTAAACGGGGCTCCTTTAGACACGACAGTAAACGGGGCTCCTTTAGACACTACAGTAAACGGGGCTCCTTTAGACACTACAGTAAACGGGGCTCCTTTAGACACTACAGTAAACGGGGCTCCTTTAGACACGACAGTAAACGGGGCTCCTTTAGACACGACAGTAAACGGGGCTCCTTTAGACACGACAGTAAACGGGGCTCCTTTAGACACGACAGTAAACGGGGCTCCTTTAGGCACGACAGTAAACGGTGCTCCTTTAGACACTACAGTAAACGGTGCTCCTTTAGACACTACAGTAAACGGTGCTCCTTTAGACACTACAGTAAACGAGGCTCCTTTAGACACCACAGTAAACGGGGCTCCTTTAGACACCACAGTAAACGGTGCTCCTTTAGACACCACAGTAAACGGTGCTCCTTTAGACACCACAGTAAACGCTGCTCCTTTAGACACTACAGTAAACGCTGCTCCTTTAGACACTACAGTAAACGGTGCTCCTTTAGGCACTACAGTAAACGGTGCTCCTTTAGACACCACAGTAAACGGTGCCCCTTTAGACACCACAGTAAACGGTGCCCCTTTAGACACTACAGTAAACGGTGCTCCTTTAGAGACGACAGTAAACGGGGCTCCTTTAGACACGACAGTCAACGGGGCTCCTTTAGACACGACAGTCAACGGGGCCCGTTTAGGCACGACAGTAAACGGTGCTCCTTTAGGCACTACAGTAAACGGTGCTCCTTTAGACACTACAGTAAACGGTGCTCCTTTAGACACTACAGTAAACGGTGCTCCTTTAGACACTACAGTAAACGGTGCTCCTTTAGACACCACAGTAAACGGTGCTCCTTTAGACACTACAGTAAACGGTGCTACTTTAGACACTACAGTAAACGGCGCTCCTTTAGACACTACAGTGAACGGCGCTCCTTTAGACACTACAGTGAACGGCGCTCCTTATACACTACAGTGAACGGCGCTCCTTTATACACTACAGTAAGCGGCGCTCCTTTAGACACTACAGTAAACGGCGCTCCTTTAGACACTACAGTAAACGGCGCTCCTTTAGACACTACAGCAAACGGCGCTCCTTTAGACACTACAGCAAACGGCGCTCCTTTAGACACTACAGTAAACGGCGCTCCTTTAGACACTACAGTAAACGGTGTTCCTTTAGACACTACAGTAAACGGTGCTCCTTTAGACACTACAGCAAACGGTGCTCCTTTAGACACTACAGCAAACGGTGCTCCTTTAGACACTACAGCAAACGGTTCTCCTTTTAGACACTACAGTAAACGGTGCTCCTTTAGGCACTACAGTAAACGGTGCTCCTTTAGGCACTACAGTAAACGGGGCTCCTTTAGACACTACAGTAAACGCTGCTCCTTTAGACACTACAGTAAACGCTGCTCTTTTAGACACTACAGTAAATGCTGCTCCTTTAGACACTACAGTAAACGCTGCTCCTTTAGACACTACAGTAAACGCTGCTCCTTTAGACATGACAGTAAACGGGGCTCCTTTAGACACCACAGTAAACGCTGCTCCTTTAGACACCACAGTAAACGGTGCTCCTTTAGACACCACAGTAAACGGTGCTCCTTTAGACACTACAGTAAACGGTGCTCCTTTAGACACTACAGTAAACGGTGCTCCTTTAGACACTACAGCAAACGGTGCTCCTTTAGACACTACAGTAAACGGTGCTCCTTTAGACACTACAGTAAACGGTGCTCCTTTTAGACACTACAGTAAACGGTGCTCCTTTAGGCACTACAGTAAACGGTGCTCCTTTAGGCACTACAGTAAACGGGGCTCCTTTAGACACTACAGTAAACGCTGCTCCTTTAGACACTACAGTAAACGGTGCTCCTTTAGACACTACAGTAAACGGTGCTCCTTTAGACACTACAGTAAACGGTGCTCCTTTAGACACGACAGTAAACGGGGCTCCTTTAGACACGACAGTAAACGGTGCTCCTTTAGACACGACAGTAAACGGTGCTCCTTTAGACACCACAGTAAACGGTGCTCCTTTAGACACCACAGTAAACGGTGCTCCTTTAGACACCACAGTAAACGGTGCTCCTTTAGACACCACAGTAAACGGTGCTCCTTTAGACACCACAGTAAACGGTGCTCCTTTAGACACCACAGTAAACGGTGCTCTTTTAGACACCACAGTAAACGGTGCTCTTTTAGACACCACAGTAAACGGTGCTCTTTTAGACACCACAGTAAACGGTGCTCCTTTAGACACTACAGTAAACGGTGCTCCTTTAGACACCACAGTAAACGGCGCTCCTTTAGACACTACAGTAAACGGTGCTCCTTTTAGACACCACAGTAAACGGTGCTCCTTTTAGACACCACAGTAAACGGTGCTCTTTTAGACACCACAGTAAACGGTGCTCTTTTAGACACCACAGTAAACGGTGCTCTTTTAGACACCACAGTAAACGGTGCTCTTTTAGACACCACAGTAAACGGTGCTCCTTTAGACACTACAGTAAACGGGGCTCCTTTAGACACTACAGTAAACGGGGCTCCTTTAGACACTACAGTAAACGGTGCTCCTTTAGACACGACAGTAAACGGTGCTCCTTTAGACACGACAGTAAACGGTGCTCCTTTAGACACGACAGTAAACGGGGCTCCTTTAGACACGACAGTAAACGGGGCTCCTTTAGACACTACAGTAAACGGTGCTCCTTTAGACACGACAGTAAACGGGGCTCCTTTAGACACGACAGTAAACGGGGCTCCTTTAGGCACGACAGTAAACGGTGCTCCTTTAGACACTACAGTAAACGGTGCTCCTTTAGACACTACAGTAAACGGTGCTCCCTTAGACACTACAGTAAACGGTGCTCCTTTAGACACTACAGTAAACGGTGCTCCTTTAGACACTACAGTAAACGGTGCTCCTTTAGACACTACAGTAAACGAGGCTCCTTTAGACACTACAGTAAACGGGGCTCCTTTAGACACCACAGTAAACGGTGCTCCTTTAGACACCACAGTAAACGGTGCTCCTTTAGACACTACAGTAAACTCTGCTCCTTTAGGCACTACAGTAAACGCTGCTCCTTTAGACACTACAGTAAACGGTGCTCCTTTAGGCACTACAGTAAACGGTGCTCCTTTAGACACTACAGTAAACGGTGCCCCTTTAGACACCACAGTAAACGGTGCTCCTTTAGACACTACAGTAAACGGTGCTCCTTTAGACACGACAGTAAACGGGGCTCCTTTAGACACGACAGTAAACGGGGCTCCTTTAGGCACTACAGTAAACGGTGCTCCTTTAGACACCACAGTAAACGGTGCTCCTTTAGACACCACAGTAAACGGTGCTCTTTTAGACACCACAGTAAACGGTGCTCTTTTAGACACCACAGTAAACGGTGCTCTTTTAGACACCACAGTAAACGGTGCTCCTTTAGACACCACAGTAAACGGTGCTCCTTTAGACACTACAGTAAACGGTGCTCCTTTAGACACCACAGTAAACGGCGCTCCTTTAGACACTACAGTAAACGGCGCTCCTTTTAGACACCACAGTAAACGGTGCTCCTTTTAGACACCACAGTAAACGGTGCTCTTTTAGACACCACAGTAAACGGTGCTCTCTTAGACACCACAGTAAACGGTGCTCTTTTAGACACCACAGTAAACGGTGCTCTTTTAGACACCACAGTAAACGGTGCTCCTTTAGACACTACAGTAAACGGTGCTCCTTTAGACACTACAGTAAACGGGGCTCCTTTAGACACTACAGTAAACGGGGCTCCTTTAGACACTACAGTAAACGGGGCTCCTTTAGACACTACAGTAAACGGTGCTCCTTTAGACACGACAGTAAACGGTGCTCCTTTAGACACGACAGTAAACGGGGCTCCTTTAGACACGACAGTAAACGGGGCTCCTTTAGACACTACAGTAAACGGTGCTCCTTTAGACACGACAGTAAACGGGGCTCCTTTAGACACGACAGTAAACGGGGCTCCTTTAGGCACGACAGTAAACGGTGCTCCTTTAGACACTACAGTAAACGGTGCTCCTTTAGACACTACAGTAAACGGTGCTCCCTTAGACACTACAGTAAACGGTGCTCCCTTAGACACTACAGTAAACGGTGCTCCTTTAGACACTACAGTAAACGGTGCTCCTTTAGACACTACAGTAAACGGTGCTCCTTTAGACACTACAGTAAACGAGGCTCCTTTAGACACTACAGTAAACGGGGCTCCTTTAGACACCACAGTAAACGGTGCTCCTTTAGACACCACAGTAAACGGTGCTCCTTTAGACACTACAGTAAACGCTGCTCCTTTAGACACTACAGTAAACGCTGCTCCTTTAGACACTACAGTAAACGGTGCTCCTTTAGGCACTACAGTAAACGGTGCTCCTTTAGACACTACAGTAAACGGTGCCCCTTTAGACACCACAGTAAACGGTGCTCCTTTAGACACTACAGTAAACGGTGCTCCTTTAGACACGACAGTAAACGGGGCTCCTTTAGACACTACAGTAAACGCTGCTCCTTTAGACACTACAGTAAACGGTGCTCCTTTAGGCACTACAGTAAACGGTGCTCCTTTAGACACTACAGTAAACGGTGCCCCTTTAGACACCACAGTAAACGGTGCTCCTTTAGACACCACAGTAAACGGTGCTCCTTTAGACACTACAGTAAACGGTGCTCCTTTAGACACTACAGTAAACGGTGCTCCTTTAGACACTACAGTGAACGGTGCTCCTTATACACTACAGTGAACGGCGCTCCTTTATACACTACAGTAAGCGGCGCTCCTTTAGACACTACAGTAAACGGCGCTCCTTTAGACACTACAGTAAACGGCGCTCCTTTAGACACTACAGCAAACGGCGCTCCTTTAGACACTACAGTAAACGGCGCTCCTTTAGACACTACAGTAAACGGTGCTCCTTTAGACACCACAGTAAACGGTGCTCCTTTAGACACCACAGCAAACGGTGCTCCTTTAGACACTACAGTAAACGGTGCTCCTTTAGACACTACAGTAAACGGTGCTCCTTTTAGACACTATAGTAAACGGTGCTCCTTTAGGCACTACAGTAAACGGTGCTCCTTTAGGCACTACAGTAAACGGGGCTCCTTTAGACACTACAGTAAACGCTGCTCCTTTAGACACTACAGTAAACGCTGCTCCTTTAGACACTACAGTAAACGCTGCTCCTTTAGACACTACAGTAAACGCTGCTCCTTTAGACACGACAGTAAACGGGGCTCCTTTAGACACGACAGTAAACGGTGCTCCTTTAGACACCACAGTAAACGCTGCTCCTTTAGACACCACAGTAAACGGTGCTCCTTTAGACACCACAGTAAACGGTGCCCCTTTAGACACCACAGTAAACGGTGCTCTTTTAGACACCACAGTAAACGGTGCTCTTTTAGACACCACAGTAAACGGTGCTCTTTTAGACACTACAGTAAACGGTGCTCTTTTAGACACCACAGTAAACGGTGCTCCTTTAGACACTACAGTAAACGGTGCTCCTTTAGACACTACAGTAAACGGTGCTCCTTTAGACACTACAGTAAACGGTGCTCCTTTAGACACTACAGTAAACGGTGCTCCTTTAGACACTACAGTAAACGGTGCTCTTTTAGACACCACAGTAAACGGTGCTCTTTTAGACACCACAGTAAACGGTGCTCTTTTAGACACCACAGTAAACGGTGCTCCTTTAGACACTACAGTAAACGAGGCTCCTTTAGACACTACAGTAAACGGGGCTCCTTTAGACACTACAGTAAACGCTGCTCCTTTAGACACTACAGTAAACGGGGCTCCTTTAGACACTACAGTAAACGGGGCTCCTTTAGACACTACAGTAAACGCTGCTCCTTTAGACACTACAGTAAACGCTGCTCCTTTAGACACTACAGTAAACGGCGCTCCTTTAGGCACTACAGTAAACGGTGCTCCTTTAGACACCACAGTAAACGGCGCTCCTTTAGGCACTACAGTAAACGGTGCTCCTTTAGACACTACAGTAAACGCTGCTCCTTTAGACACTACAGTAAACGGCGCTCCTTTAGGCACTACAGTAAACGGCGCTCCTTTAGACACCACAGTAAACGGCGCTCCTTTAGGCACTACAGTAAACGGCGCTCCTTTAGGCACTACAGTAAACGGTGCTCCTTTAGACACCACAGTAAACGCTGCTCCTTTAGACACTACAGTAAACGGTGCTCCTTTAGACACTACAGTAAACGGTGCTCCTTTAGACACTACAGTAAACGGTGCTCCTTTTAGACACCACAGTAAACGGGGCTCCTTTAGACACTACAGTAAATGGTGCTCCTTTAGGCACTACAGTAAACGGTGCTCCTTTAGGCACTACAGTAAACGGTGCTCCTTTAGGCACTACAGTAAACGGTGCTCCTTTAGACACTACAGTAAACGGTGCTCCTTTAGACACTACAGTAAACGGTGCTCCTTTAGACACGACAGTAAACGGGGCTCCTTTAGACACGACAGTAAACGGGGCTCCTTTAGACACGACAGTAAACGGGGCTCCTTTAGACACTACAGTAAACGGGGCTCCTTTAGACACTACAGTAAACGGTGCTCCTTTAGGCACTACAGTAAACGGTGCTCCTTTAGACACTACAGTAAACGGGGCTCCTTTAGACACTACAGTAAACGGGGCTCCTTTAGACACTACAGTAAACGGGGCTCCTGTAGACACTACAGTAAACGCTGCTCCTTTAGACACTACAGTAAACGGTGCTCCTGTAGACACTACAGTAAACGGTGCTCCTTTAGGCACTACAGTAAACGGTGCTCCTTTAGACACTACAGTAAACGGTGCTCCTTTAGACACTACAGTAAACGGTGCTCCTTTAGACACTACAGTAAGCGGTGCTCCTTTAGACACTACAGTAAACGGGGCTCCTTTAGACACTACAGCAAACGGTGCTCCTTTAGACACTACAGTAAACGGTGCTCCTTTAGACACCACAGTAAACGGTGCTCCTTTAGACACTACAGTAAACGGTGCTCCTTTAGACCTTACAGTAAACGGTGCTCCTTTAGACACTACAGTAAACGGTGCTCCTTTAGAAACTACAGTAAACGGTGCTCCTTTAGACACTACAGTAAACGGTGCTCCTTTAGACACTACAGTAAGCGGTGCTCCTTTAGACACTACAGTAAGCGGTGCTCCTTTAGACACTACAGTAAGCGGTGCTCCTTTAGACACTACAGTAAGCGGTGCTCATTTAGACACTACAGTAAGCGGTGCTCCTTTAGACACTACAGTAAACGGTGCTCTTTTAGACACTACAGTAAACCGTTTCCATTATGATGATCATGTGTTTATTTCTCAGGATGTTTGTGTGGAGGTCCCTCCTCCATCTGCCAGAGAACCACGCAGCCTTCAGCAGTCTGACCGATAAAGGCCTGCACTCTGCCTACCTCAGCATCCAGGAGCGATACCCCATCAAGAGCCACAAACTGCAGCGGGGACTTCAAAGGTATACTTACCTGGCTGGCACTATGGGCCTGCTGTCATGTTGGCCTGGCATGGGCACGCTCAGATGATCTGGGATTATTAATAGTAGGAGCTAATGGTTCTTCCATTTTTATCAAAACGTCCTTGATGATTAATTATTGTGATGGGTATATCTGAGTGCTACCATTCCCATGAATCATGATGGGTATATCTGACAGTGCTGTCATTTCCATGAATCATGATGGGTATATCTGACAGTGCTGTCATTTCCATGAATCATGATGGGTATATCTGACAGTGCTGTCATTTCCATGAATCATGATGGGTATATCTGACAGTGCTATCATTTCTATGAATCATGATGGGTATATCTGACAGTGCTATCATTTCCATGAATCATGATGGGTATATCTGACAGTGCTGTCATTTCCATGAATCATGATGGGTATATCTGACAGTGCTGTCATTTCTGTGAATCATGATGGGTATATCTGACAGTGCTGTCACTTCCATCTCTTGTCTGCCTACAGAGTGTTGTCTGCACTAGCCCACTGGGCGGCCATCTTTGGAGAGACAGACTACCTCCCTCTGGTGGCGTTTCCCTTCGTCAAGCTCTTCCAGAATAACCCACTGCTCTGTTTTGAAGTGGTCGCCACCACTATAGGTACTGTACACACAGTACTAGAAACTGAATCATGTTTCACTTGTCCTTTCATGTCGGCCCTGTTTGCTAACTTAGAGTTGCTGAATATTTGTCACTTTTTCAGTTTGCTTTTTCGTGTACATTGTTTATGTAACTTTGTTGTTGCACTTTGGTTGTAAAATAGGGTATTGACAGTTTTGTTTGTCCTTTGCAGTGAACTGGTGCCAGCACTGGTTTGAATACTTCCCCAACCCTCCTCTCAACGTACTGAGCATGGCAGAGAATGTTCTGGCTCACCATGACAAGGAACTGCTGCAGCACCTCATCGACTGTGGAGTCACCTCTCAGGTGAGACGACCAGGAGATCTCTTTTTAAACTCTCCTTACAACTGTATTATAATCACACTAGTATTGTATGGTTGGGTTTTTTATCTGCTCCCACAAACAAGTGTTCAGTGATACATTTCCACTCGCTGTGAGAGACTCTGTTCTCTGAGATGTCGACCAGAGAAAAGTGTCTGAAACTCTTTAATAACCTCTCTCTCTCTCTCTCTCTCTCTCTCTCTCTCTCTCTCTCTCTCTCTCCTCCAGCTGTATGTGTGGCCCCTGTGAGAGACTCTGTTCTCTGAGATGTCGACCAGAGAAAAGTGTCAAACTCTGTAATAACCTCTCTCTCTCTCTCCTCCAGCTGTATGTGTGGCCCCTGTTAGAGACTCTGTTCTCTGAGGTGCTGACCAGAGATGAGTGGCTCAAACTGCTTGACAACGTCTTCTCTAACCATCCTGCCTTCTTATTGGTATCTGTGGTCTCCTATGTCACCTGCTGCCGCGCTCCACTACTGCTCTGCAGCCACAAAGAGGACTTTGAGGTAAGATGTTTTATGTAAACCATGAGAAGATGAGGTAAGATGTTTTATATAAACCATGGGAAGATGAGGTAAGATGTTTTATATAAACCATGGGAAAGTTTACAGTAAGATGTTTTATATAAACCATGGGAAGGTTTAGGGTAAGATGTTTTATATAAACCATGAGAAGGTTTACGGAAAGATGTTTTATATAAACCATGGGAAGATGAGGTAAGATGTTTTATATAAACCATGGGAAGATGAGGTAAGATGTTTTATATAAACCATGGGAAGGTTTACGGTAAGATGTTTTATATAAACCATGGGAAGATGAGGTAAGATGTTTTATATAAACCATGGGAAGATGAGGTAAGATGTTTTATATAAACCATGGGAAGATGAGGTAAGATGTTTTATATAAACAATGGGAAGATGAGGTAAGATGGTTTATATAAACCATGGGAAGGTTTACGGTAAGATGTTTTATATAAACCATGGGAAGGTTTACGGTAAGATGTTTTTTATAAACCATGGGAAGATTTACGGTAAGATGTTTTATATAAACCATGGGAAGGTTTACGGTAAGATGTTTTATATAAACCATGGGAAGGTTTACGGTAAGACGTTTTATATAAACCATGGGAAGGTTTACGGTAAGATGTTTTATATAAACCATGGGAAGGTTTACGGTAAGATGTTTTATATAAACCATGGGAAGGTTTACGGTAAGATGTTTTATATAAACCATGGGAAGATGAGGTAAGATGTTTTATATAAACCATGGGAAGATGAGGTAAGATGTTTTATATAAACCATGGGAAGATGAGGTAAGATGTTTTATATAAACCATGGGAAGATGAGGTAAGATGTTTTATATAAACCATGGGAAGGTTTACGGTAAGATGTTTTATATAAACCATGGGAAGGTTTACGGTAAGATGTTTTATATAAACCATGGGAAGATGAGGTAAGATGTTTTATATAAACCATGGGAAGGTTTACGGTAAGATGTTTTATATAAACCATGGGAAGATGAGGTAAGATGTTTTATATAAACCATGGGAAGGTTTACGGTAAGATGTTTTATATAAACCATGGGAAGGTTTACGGTAAGATGTTTTATATAAACCATGGGAAGGTTTACGGTAAGATGTTTTATATAAACCATGGGAAGATGAGGTAAGATGTTTTATATAAACCATGGGAAGATGAGGTAAGATGTTTTATATAAACAATGGGAAGATGAGGTAAGATGTTTTATATAAACAATGGGAAGATGAGGTAAGATGTTTTATATAAACAATGGGAAGATGAGGTAAGATGTTTTATATAAACCATGAGAAGATGAGGTAAGATGTTTTATATAAACCATGGGAAGATGAGGTAAGATGTTTTATATAAACCATGGGAAGATGAGGTAAGATGTTTTATATAAACCATAGGAAGATGAGGTAAGATGTTTTATATAAACCATGGGAAGATGAGGTAAGATGTTTTATATAAACAATGGGAAGATGAGGTAAGATGTTTTATATAAACCATGGGAAGATGAGGTAAGATGGTTTATATAAACCATGGGAAGGTTTACGGTAAGATGTTTTATATAAACCATGGGAAGGTTTACGGTAAGATGTTTTTAATAAACCATGGGAAGGTTTACGGTAAGATGTTTTATATAAACCATGGGAAGGTTTACGGTAAGATGTTTTATATAAACCATGGGAAGATGAGGTAAGATGTTTTATATAAACCATGGGAAGGTTTACGGTAAGATGTTTTATATAAACCATGGGAAGATGAGGTAAGATGTTTTATATAAACCGTGGGAAAGTTTACGGTAAGATGTTTTATATAAACCATGGGAAGGTTTACGGTAAGATGTTTTATATAAACCATGGGAAGGTTTACGGTAAGATGTTTTATATAAACCATGGGAAGATTTACGGTAAGATGTTTTATATAAACCATGGGAAGGTTTACGGTAAGATGTTTTATATAAACCATGGGAAGATTTACGGTAAGATGTTTTATATAAACCATGGGAAGATTTACGGTAAGATGTTTTATATAAACCATGGGAAGGTTTACGGTAAGATGTTTTATATAAACCATGGGAAGGTTTACGGTAAGATGTTTTATATAAACCATGGGAAGGTTTACGGTAAGATGTTTTATATAAACCATGGGAAGATTTACGGTAAGATGTTTTATATAAACCATGGGAAGGTTTACGGTAAGATGTTTTATATAAACCATGGGAAGATGAGGTAAGATGTTTTATATAAACCATGGGAAGATGAGGTAAGATGTTTTATATAAACAATGGGAAGATGAGGTAAGATGTTTTATATAAACAATGGGAAGATGAGGTAAGATGTTTTATATAAACCATGAGAAGATGAGGTAAGATGTTTTATATAAACAATGGGAAGATGAGGTAAGATGTTTTATATAAACCATGAGAAGATGAGGTAAGATGTTTTATATAAACAATGGGAAGATGAGGTAAGATGTTTTATATAAACCATAGGAAGATGAGGTAATATGTTTTATATAAACCATGGGAAGATGAGGTAAGATGTTTTATATAAACCATGGGAAGATGAGGTAAGATGTTTTATATAAACAATGGGAAGATGAGGTAAGATGGTTTAAATAAACCATGGGAAGATGAGGTAAGATGGTTTATATAAACCATGGGAAGGTTTACGGTAAGATGTTTTATATAAACCATGGGAAGGTTTACGGTAAGATGTTTTATATAAACCATGGGAAGGTTTACGGTAAGATGGTTTATATAAACCATGGGAGGGTTTACGGTAAGATGTTTTATATAAACCATGGGAAGATGAGGTAAGATGTTTTATATAAACCATGTGAAGATGAGGTAAGATGTTTTATATAAACCATGGGAAGGTTTACGGTAAGATGTTTTATATAAACCATGGGAAGATGAGGTAAGATGTTTTATATAAACCATGGGAAGGTTTACGGTAAGATGTTTTATATAAACCATGGGAAGGTTTACGGTAAGATGTTTTATATAAACCATGGGAAGATGAGGTAAGATGTTTTATATAAACCATGGGAAGGTTTACGGTAAGATGTTTTATATAAACCATGGGAAGATGAGGTAAGATGTTTTATATAAACCATGGGAAGGTTTACGGTAAGATGTTTTATATAAACCATGGTAAGGTTTACGGTAAGATGTTTTATATAAACCATGGGAAGGTTTACGGTAAGATGTTTTATATAAACCATGCGAAGATGAGGTAAGATGTTTTATATAAACCATGGGAAGGTTTACGGTAAGATGTTTTATATAAACCATGGGAAGATGAGGTAAGATGTTTTATATAAACCATGGGAAGATGAGGTAAGATGTTTTATATAAACAATGGGAAGATGAGGTAAGATGTTTTATATAAACCATGAGAAGATGAGGTAAGATGTTTTATATAAACAATGGGAAGATGAGGTAAGATGTTTTATATAAACCATGGGAAGATGAGGTAAGATGTTTTATATAAACAATGGGAAGATGAGGTAAGATGTTTTATATAAACAATGGGAAGATGAGGTAAGATGTTTTATATAAACAATGGGAAGATGAGGTAAGATGTTTTATATAAACCATGAGAAGGGACACTCATTGGTTAGGCCCTTTATATGACTTCATGTTATGACTATATGCCACTATGTATGTTGTCATGACTACTGCGACAGTCTCCGAATTGTATATTAAGGATGAATATTGAAGAACTGAGCATTATGTGCATCATTTTAACATTGTTACTCTAGTCTAATTTATTAGTTGTTCACAGCAAAGCTGCATTTTTATAAAAAAATTCTTGACATGGTCAAATATCTCAAGCATAGATTGGTAACTTCTTTTTCTTCAAATTTGGCACACAGAAACTACAGGACTGACTTGATCAAAAAGAATGGTACTGATTGACCTATAGGTGGCGAAGTTATAAGCAGTTATAAATCCTCATATCCGTCACCCCGTATGACCTACAGCAGGGGTCTTCAACCTTTTCTTGGCCAGGGACCCCTTCCCACGGACCACTTCCCAGGGACCCCTTCCCATGGACCCCATGTCATCAGAGACATTACCATGATGAAACATTGATATCTTAAAAAATATATATATAGGAAACTATTACCCAGGTGTCCTTTCTGCCATCCTATGAACCCTGTTCATTGCTGCTTGCAGCTACAGTATATTTACCTTCTTCTTCATAAAGGGAAAATGCACACTTAATTCTTGCCCTGCCTCCCTCCCTTTCTCTCCCTCCCAGTATTTCTTCCATCACCGTAACAACCTGGACGTCAGCTCCGTGATAAAGGAGACATACAGGCTGATGGAGAGCACCCCAGCAGACATCCACCCCAGGAACATGCTGGATGACTTTCAGCCTCTGACCAGGGGACAGTACCCTGTCTTCAACAAGTACCCCACCTACATAGTGGAGTACCAGTCTCAGGAGAGAGAGAGGATACGCCAGCAGGAGGTGGACTACCTCAGAGAGAGGTCAGATTGTATCATTGGCATCTTATCCTTTCTGTGGCATTCTAGAACACTGGCAAAGACAATAAGGTTCACACCAAGTCAACTCCTAATATCTTATCTCTGTTCTTCTTGCAGTAGCAGAGGAAAGAGCTTGACACTGATGTTTTTTACTCAAAGCCTTCTTCAGTATTTGTGTCAAAGAACCGTGTTAGATGTGTGTGTGTGTGTGTGTGTCTGTCTAGGCAGGCGGTGCAGGAGCTGCGTGCGGAGGCGGTTCAGAGGCAGGCTGAGGACGAGGCGTGGTACACCCAGCAGGAGTTACTGCAGCAGGCTGAGGAGAAACGCAGGGACCTCCTACAGCAGGAGGAGAGCAAGCTGGCTGAACAGAGAACCAGGTCAGAGATCAGACACACATACAGTCATCTATGTATGCCAATTTATTACTACATCAATCATTCACGGCAGGCAGGTAGCCTAGTGGTTAGAGTGTAGGGGCAGGCAGGTAGCCTAGTGGTTAGAGTGTAGGGGCAGGCAGGTAGCCTAGTGGTTAGAGTGTAGGGGCAGGCAGGTAGCCTAGTGGTTAGAGTGTAGGGGCAGGCAGGTCAGTCTCTCTGACAGTCTGTAATGTGTCCCCAGGTCAGTCTCTCTGACAGTCTGTAATGTGTCCCCAGGTTAGTCTCTCTGACAGTCTGTAATGTGTCTCCAGGTTAGTCTCTCTGACAGTCTGTAATGTGTCCCCAGGTCAGTCTCTCTGACAGACTGTGTCCCCAGGTTAGTCTCTCTGACAGTCTGTAATGTGTCCCCAGGTTAGTCTCTCTGACAGTCTGTAATGTGTCCCCAGGTCAGTCTGTAATGTGTCCCCAGGTTAGTCTCTCTGACAGTCTAATGTGTCCCCAGGTCAGTCTCTCTGACAGTCTGTAATCTGTCCCCAGGTTGGTCTCCCTGACAGTCTGTAGTCTGTCCCCAGGTCAGTCTCTCTGACAGTCTGTAATCTGTCCCCAGGTTAGTCTCCCTGACAGTCGGTAATGTGTCCCCAGGTTAGTCTCTGACAGTCTGTAATGTGTCCCCAGGTTAGTCTCTCTGACAGATTGTAATGCTTCCCCAGGTTAGTCTCTCTGACAGTCTGTAATCTGTCCCCAGGTCAGTCTCTCTGACAGTCTGTAATCTGTCCCCAGGTTAGTCTCCCTGACAGTCTGTAATCTGTCCCCAGGTTAGTCTCCCTGACAGTCTGTAATCTGTCCCCAGGTTAGTCTCCCTGACAGATTGTAATGCTTCCCCAGGTTAGTCTCTCTGACAGTCTGTAATGTGTCTCCAGGTCAGTCTCTCTGACAGACTATGTCCCCAGGTTAGTCTCTCTGACAGTCTGTAATGTTAGTCTCTCTGACAGTCTGTAATGTGTCTCCAGGTTAGTCTCTGACAGTCTGTAATGTGTCCCCAGGTCAGTCTCTCTGACAGTCTGTAATGTGTCTCCAGGTTAGTCTCTCTGACAGTCTGTAATGTGTCCCCAGGTCAGTCTCTCTGACAGTCTGTAATGTGTCTCCAGGTTAGTCTCTCTGACAGTCTGTAATGTGTCCCCAGGTTAGTCTCTCTGACAGTCTGTAATGTGTCCCCAGGTCAGTCTGTAATGTGTCCCCAGGTTAGTCTCTCTGACAGTCTAATGTGTCCCCAGGTCAGTCTCTCTGACAGTCTGTAATCTGTCCCCAGGTTGGTCTCCCTGACAGTCTGTAGTCTGTCCCCAGGTCAGTCTCTCTGACAGTCTGTAATCTGTCCCCAGGTTAGTCTCCCTGACAGTCTGTAATGTGTCCCCAGGTTAGTCTCTGACAGTCTGTAATGTGTCCCCAGGTTAGTCTCTCTGACAGATTGTAATGCTTCCCCAGGTTAGTCTCTCTGACAGTCTGTAATGTGTCTCCAGGTTAGTCTCTCTGACAGTCTGTAATGTTAGTCTCTCTGACAGTCTGTAATGTGTCCCCAGGTCAGTCTCTCTGACAGTCTGTAATGTGTCTCCAGGTTAGTCTCTGACAGTCTGTAATGTGTCCCCAGGTTAGTCTCTCTGACAGTCTGTAATGTGTCTCCAGGTTAGTCTCTGACAGTCTGTAATGTGTCCCCAGGTTAGTCTCTCTGACAGTCTGTAATGTGTCCCCAGGTTAGTCTCTCTGACAGTCTGTAATGTGTCCCCAGGTTAGTCTCTCTAACAGTCTGTAATGTGTCTCCAGGTCAGTCTCTCTGACAGTCTGTATTGTGTCCCCAGGTTAGTCTCTCTGACAGTCTGTAAAATGTCTCCAGGTCAGTCTCTCTGACAGTCTGTAATGTGTCTCCAGGTTAACAGCCATGAAGCGTGAGTTGAAGGTGAAGGACCTCCAGCTGATGGATGCTGCCAGGAGACGCTTCCTGAAACAGCAGCAGGACCAGAGACTGACTGAACTACACAGACTGGACCAGCAGATACAGAGGAAGGTCTGTTTTCACTCACCGCCCTGTATTTAATATTGAAAGAAGAGATTCATTCTTTCAACCATCCTTTTATTTTGTGTGTAATGTGATGGGGTGTCTATACGTACTTTACTGTCTATAATGGGGTGTCTATATGTACTTTACTGTATATAATGTGGTGTCTATATGTCCTCTACTGTATATAATGGGGTGTCTATGTACTTTACTGTATATAATGGGGTGTCTATGTACTTTACTGTATATAATGGGGTGTCTATGTACTTTACTGTATATAATGGGGTGTCTATGTACTTTACTGTATATAATGGGGTGTCTATGTACTTTACTGTATATAATGGGATGTCTATGTACTTTACTGTATATAATGGGGTGTCTATGTACTTTACTGTATATAATGGGATGTCTATGTACTTTACTGTATATAATGGGGTGTCTATATGTACTCTACTGTATATAATGGGGTGTCTATGTACTTTACTGTATATAATGAGGTGTCTATATGTACTCTACTGTATATAATGGGGTGTCTATATGTACTCTACTGTATATAATGGGGTGTCTATGTACTCTACTGTATATAATGGGGTGTCTATATGTACTCTACTGTATATAATGGGGTGTCTATATGTACTCTACTGTATATAATGGGGTGTCTATGTACTCTACTGTATATAATGGGGTGTCTATGTACTCTACTGTATATAATGGGATGTCTATGTACTTTACTGTATATAATGGGGTGTCTATGTACTTTACTGTATATAATGGGATGTCTATGTACTTTACTGTATATAATGGGGTGTCTATATGTACTCTACTGTATATAATGGGGTGTCTATGTACTTTACTGTATATAATGAGGTGTCTATATGTACTCTACTGTATATAATGGGGTGTCTATATGTACTCTACTGTATATAATGGGGTGTCTATGTACTCTACTGTATATAATGGGGTGTCTATGTACTCTACTGTATATAATGGGGTGTCTATATGTACTCTACTGTATATAATGGGGTGTCTATATGTACTCTACTGTATATAATGGGGTGTCTATGTACTCTACTGTATATAATGGGGTGTCTATATGTACTCTACTGTATATAATGGGGTGTCTATATGTCCTCTACTGTATATAATGGGGTGTCTATATGTCCTCTACTGTATATAATGGGGTGTCTATATGTCCTCTACTGTATATAATGGGGTGTCTATGTCCTCTACTGTATATAATGGGGTGTCTATGTCCTCTACTGTATATAATGGGGTGTCTATATGTACTCTACTGTATATAATGGGGTGTCTATATGTACTCTACTGTATATAATGGGGTGTCTATATGTACTCTACTGTATATAATGGGGTGTCTATGTCCTCTACTGTATATAATGGGGTGTCTATATGTACTCTACTGTATATAATGAGGTGTCTATATGTACTCTACTGTATATAATGGGGTGTCTATGTCCTCTACTGTATGTTGTGTTTGTTGGGGTCAGATGAACACCAGAGACCAGGAGACTGCAGCAGCAGTACAGGATATACAAGTCAGACAGATGGAGCTGGAAGCACAGAGACGGCTGTTTGAACAGGTCAGTGACTGTCCTCATCACAGCAACAATGTGCAGAGACCCTGAGACAAACACTATTTTGTCATTCACATTCTATTCCTTGCAGCATAAAGTTAAAACACCACACGTAATTTAACATTGGCCATTTTAACGCTGTCCAGCTCCTATATGGCTTGGTCTTCATTCACCAGACCATGATGTCATCCTTGTTGTTGTAGCAACTGGCCAAGGAGCAGGTGCGTGTGACTCAGGAGGTCAGAGCAGAGGTGGATACCAGGAGACACAGGTCAGAGGTCGAGGAGGCTACCTTCCAACACCTCCTTAACAACGACACTGACGTCAGCCTGGGAACCAAGAAGGTGAGCATTCATCTGCTGTATACTTCCAGAGACTGAAATATAGGGGGTTATTAAACAGTGATTGGAGAGAGAGACTGACCTCCCCGTCTCAGGTTCTAGACTGAAATATAGGGGGATATTAAACAATGACTGGAGAGGGAGAGACTGACCTCCCCGTCTCAGGTTCTAGACTGAAATATAGGGGGATATTAAACAATGACTGGAGAGAGAGAGACTGACCTCCCCGTCTCAGGTTCTAGACTGAAATATAGGGGGTTATTAAACAATGACTGGAGAGAGAGAGACTGACCTCCCCGTCTCAGGTTCTAGACTGAAATATAGGGGGTTATTAAACAATGACTGGAGAGAGAGAGACTGACCTCCTCCCCGTCTCAGGTTCTAGACTGAAATATAGGGGATATTAAACAATGATTGGAGAGAGAGAGACTGACCTCCTCCCCGTCTCAGGTTCTAGACTGAAATATAGGGGGTTATTAAACAATGACTGGAGAGAGAGAGACTGACCTCCTCCCCGTCTCAGGTTCTAGACTGAAATATAGGGGGTTATTAAACAATGACTGGAGAGAGAGAGACTGACCTCCCCGTCTCAGGTTCTAGACTGAAATATAGGGGATATTAAACAATGACTGGAGAGAGAGAGACTGACCTCCCCGTCTCAGGTTCTAGACTGAAATATAGGGGGTTATTAAACAATGATTGGAGAGAGAGAGAATGACCTCCTCCCCGTCTCAGGTTCTAGACTGAAATATAGGGGGTTATTAAACAATGACTGGAGAGAGAGAGACTGACCTCCTCCTCGTCTCAGGTTCTAGACTGAAATATAGGGGGTTATTAAACAATGACTGGAGAGAGAGAGACTGACCTCCCCGTCTCAGGTTCTAGACTGAAATATAGGGGGTTATTAAACAATGACTGGAGAGAGAGAGACTGACCTCCCCGTCTCAGGTTCTAGAGGAGTGTTTGGCTGAAGCAGGTCAGCTGGGAGTGGACACCGAGTGGCAGGCTGAGGTGATGAGGCGTCTGGACCAGGAGGATGCAGACCGGGACAGACACTACCACCATCTGGCTGGACTACACAGAGAAACACTCACCAAGGAGCAGCAGCTAGTTAACATCATGAAGGACGTGGAGGGACAGAGGGTAGGAGGAGAGATGATGTAGAGGAGGGTATATACAGTAGGTCATGAGGATGTGGAGGGACAGAGGGTAGGAGGGGAGATGATGTAGAGGAGGGTATATACAGAAGGTCATGAGGATGTGGAGGGACAGAGGGTAGGAGGAGAGATGATATAGAGGAGGGTATATACAGTAGGTCATGAGGATGTGGAGGGGAGATGATGTAGAGGAGGGTATATACAGTAGGTCATGAGGGACAGAGGGACAGAGGGTAGGAGGAGAGATGATGTAGAGGAGGGTATATACAGTAGGTCATGAGGACGTAGAGGGACAGAGGAGAGATGATATAGAGGAGGGTATATACAGTAGGTCATGAGGACGTAGAGGGACAGAGGGTAGGAGGGGAGATGATGTAGAGGAGGGTATATACAGTAGGTCATGAGGACGTAGAGGGACAGAGGGTAGGAGGGGAGATGATGTAGAGGAGGGTATATACAGTAGGTCATGAGGGACAGAGGGTAGGAGGAGAGATGATGTAGAGGATGGTATATACAGTAGGTCATGAGGACGTGGAGGGACAGAGGAGAGATGATATAGAGGAGGGTATATACAGTAGGTCATGAGGGACAGAGGGTAGGAGGAGAGATGATGTAGAGGAGGGTATATACAGTAGGTCATGAGGACGTGGAGGGACAGAGGGTAGGAGGAGAGATGATGTAGAGGAGGGTATATACAGTAGGTCATGAGGACGTAGAGGGACAGAGGGTAGGAGGAGAGATGATGTAGAGGAGGGTATATACAGTAGGTCATGAGGACGTAGAGGGACAGAGGGTAGGAGGGGAGATGATGTAGAGGAGGGTATATACAGTAGGTCATGAGGGACAGAGGGTAGGAGGAGAGATGATGTAGAGGATGGTATATACAGTAGGTCATGAGGATGTGGAGGGACAGAGGGTAGGAGGAGAGATGATGTAGAGGAGGGTATATACAGTAGGTCATGAGGACGTGGAGGGACAGAGGAGAGATGATATAGAGGAGGGTATATACAGTAGGTCATGAGGACATAGAGAGACAGAGGGTAGGAGGAGAGATGATGTAGAGGAGGGTATATACAGTAGGTCATGAGGACGTAGAGGGACAGAGGGGAGATGATGTAGAGGAGGGTATATACAGTAGGTCATGAGGACGTGGAGGGACAGAGGGTAGGAGGAGAGATGATGTAGAGTAGGGTATATACAGTAGGTCATGATGATGTGGAGGGACAGAGGGTAGGAGGAGAGATGATGTAGAGGAGGGTATATACAGTAGGTCATGAGGACATGGAGGGACAGAGAGTAGGAGGAGAGATGATATAGAGGAGGGTATATACAGTAGGTCATGAGGACATGGAGGGACAGAGGGTAGGAGGAGAGATGATGTAGAGGAGGGTATATACAGTAGGTCATGGAGGGACAGAGGGTAGGATGAGAGATGATGTAGAGGAGTGTATATACAGTAGGTCATGGAGGACGTGGAGGGACAGAGGAGAGATGATGTAGAGGAGGGTATATACAGTAGGTCATGAGGACATGGAGGGACAGAGGAGAGATGATGTAGAGGAGGGTATATACAGTAGGTCATGGAGGACGTGGAGGGACAGAGGAGAGATGATGTAGAGGAGGGTATATACAGTAGGTCATGAGGACGTAGAGGGTAGGAGGAGAGATGATGTAGAGGAGGGTATATACAGTAGGTCATGAGGATGTGGAGGGACAGAGGGTAGGAGGGGAGATGATGTAGAGGAGGGTATATACAGTAGGTCATGAGGGACAGAGGGTAGGAGGAGAGATGATGTAGAGGAGGGTATATACAGTAGGTCATGAGGATGTGGAGGGACAGAGGGTAGGAGGAGAGATGATGTAGAGGAGGGTATATACAGTAGGTCATGAGGACGTAGAGGGACAGAGGGTAGGAGGAGAGATGATGTAGAGGAGGGTATATACAGTAGGTCATGAGGATGTGGAGAGGAGATGATGTAGAGGAGGGTATATACAGTAGGTCATGAGGACGTAGAGGGACAGAGGGTAGGAGGGGAGATGATGTAGAGGAGGGTATATACAGTAGGTCATGAGGGACAGAGGGTAGGAGGAGAGATGATGTAGAGGAGGGTATATACAGTAGGTCATGGAGGACGTAGAGGGTAGGAGGGGAGATGATGTAGAGGAGGGTATATACAGTAGGTCATGAGGGACAGAGGGTAGGAGGATAGATGATGTAGAGGAGGGTATATACAGTAGGTCATGAGGACGTGGAGGGACAGAGGGTAGGAGGAGAGATGATGTAGAGGAGGGTATATACAGTAGGTCATGAGGACGTAGAGGGACAGAGGGTAGGAGGAGAGATGATGTAGAGGAGGGTATATACAGTAGGTCATGAGGACGTGGAGGGACAGAGGAGAGATGATGTAGAGGAGGGTATATACAGTAGGTCATGAGGACGTGGAGGGACAGAGGAGAGATGATGTAGAGGAGGGTATATACAGTAGGTCATGAAGGACGTGGAGGGACAGAGGAGAGATGATGTAGAGGAGGGTATATACAGTAGGTCATGAGGACGTAGAGGGACAGAGGGTAGGAGGAGAGATGATGTAGAGGAGGGTATATACAGTAGGTCATGAGGATGTGGAGGGACAGAGGGTAGGAGGAGAGATGATGTAGAGGAGGGTATATACAGTAGGTCATGAGGATGTGGAGGGACAGAGGGTAGAAGGAGAGATGATGTAGAGGAGGGTATATACAGTAGGTCATGAGGACGTAGAGGGACAGAGGGTAGGAGGAGAGATGATGTAGAGGAGGGTATATACAGTAGGTCATGAGGACGTGGAGGGACAGAGGAGAGATGATGTAGAGGAGGGTATATACAGTAGGTCATGAGGACGTAGAGGGACAGAGGGTAGGAGGAGAGATGATGTAGAGGAGGGTATATACAGTAGGTCATGAAGGACGTGGAGGGACAGAGGGTAGGAGGAGAGATGATATAGAGGAGGGTATATACAGTAGGTCATGAGGACGTAGAGGGACAGAGGGTAGGAGGAGAGATGATATAGAGGAGGGTATATACAGTAGGTCATGAAGGACGTGGAGGGACAGAGGGTAGGAGGGTAGGAGGGGAGATGATGTAGAGGAGGGTATATACAGTAGGTCATGAGGACGTAGAGGGACAGAGGGTAGGAGGAGAGATGATATAGAGGAGGGTATATACAGTAGGTCATGAGGGACAGAGGGTAGGAGGGTCCTGTTAGTTACTGTACCTGTTGATCAACTGAAGGCTCTTACACTGGGCATGCTTGTGTCATTGATTTATGGTGGGAGGAGGGGGGGAGGAGTGTTTTCAGCGGGAGGTGTGCAGTGTGTTCAGCCATTGTGTGTTTCAGCGGGAGGAGGGGGTGTGTTCAGTGGGAGGAGGGGGTGTGTTCAGCGGGAGGTGGTGGTGTGCAGTGTGTTCAGCGGGCGGAGGGGTGTTCAGCAGGAGGTGTGCAGTGTGTTCAGCCATTGTGTGTTTCAGCGGGAGGAGGGGGTGTGTTCAGCGGGAGGTGGTGGTGTGCAGTGTGTTCAGCGGGAGGTGGTGGTGTGCAGTGTGTTCAGCGGGCGGAGGGGTGTTCAGCAGGAGGTGTGCAGTGTGTTCAGCGGGAGGAGGGGTGTTCCGCAGGAGGTTTGCAGTGTGTTCAGCGGGAGGAGGGGTGTTCAGCAGGAGGTGTGCAGTGTGTTCAGCGGGAGGAGGGGGTGTGTTCAGCGGGAGGAGGGGTGTTCAGCAGGAGGTTTGCAGTGTGTTCAGCGGGAGGAGGGGTGTTCAGCAGGAGGTTTGCAGTGTGTTCAGCGGGAGGAGGGGTGTGTTCAGCGGGAGGAGGGGGTGTGTAGTGTGTTCAGCAGGAGGTGTGCAGTGTGTTCAGCGGGAGGAGGGGTGTTCAGCAGGAGGTGTGCAGTGTGTTCAGCGGGAGGAGGGGTGTTCAGCAGGAGGTGTGCAGTGTGTTCAGCGGGAGGAGGGGGTGTGTTCAGCGGGAGGAGGGGTGTTCAGCAGGAGGTTTGCAGTGTGTTTAGCGGGAGGAGGGGTGTTCAGCGGGAGGAGGGGGTGTGTAGTGTGTTCAGCAGGAGGTGTGCAGTGTGTTCAGCCATTGTGTGTTTCAGTGGGAGGAGGTGGTGTCTCAGAAGGCCCAGCTAGAGGAGGAGAGGCAGGCTGCAGCCACAGCCGAGGCCAACAGGAGAGTCTTCCTCAGCCAGGAGGAAGAGGAGACCGAGCAGCACAGAGACAACCTCCGCAGGAGCCAGGACCACTCACTCAGTGAGCCCAGCCCCATAGAAATATATGTTGTAGAGAGAAAAGGCTCTATACATTCCATATCTGCTACATGCTGAGCATTCTACCCCACTACCTACACTGCTATACTACAGTCCTGTCACCTCTAAACTAATAGTTGAAGGTTTCAGTGTTCCTCTAAGGCAGCCAGTGTATGGGCTGTTGGTGACTAATACAGTATGTTTTGGCAGGTCAACAGTGGGAGATGAGAGCCAGGTCTCCGTGCTCCACTAGAGGCCTGCTTCACAATCCTGTTGCTTCTCCTGGTCCTCATCAGTCTCAACAACGTCACAGTCCCAACAACATCTGTCTAAACAACCAGTCCACCTCAGACGACTCCACTTGCTGTGAGTGTTTCTGACTGTCCGTACCACATGTGTATTTATTTAACCAGGGAGGCCAGATGAGAACAAGCTCTCATTTACAACTGCGACCTGGACAAGAGGAAGCAAAGCAGTGCGACAAAAACAGCAGAGTTACACATGGGATAAACACATGTACAGTCAATAACACAATAGAAACTGTTTCATTCACTGTTTCTACAGGTTTTTCCAGATCTGTATTCCAGAAGACAATATCAACAGAACTCAGATCTACCAAGACATTATTCAGTGTTCCCAATGTGCCCGTTCCCACTGTAATCTTGCTGAGTGTACATCCATACAGTAAGTCCCTGAAGAGTCGTGTGGTGTCTTGTTTTCTCAGTCTCTCTGGACCGGGGTCGAGGCGAGCTGGACTGCAGAGAGAGGGAGTTGATGCAGAACATCAGAGAGCTGCGGCAGAAACTGGCGGCCCGCGCCAAAAACTCCAACTCTACCACCTCCCAGTAACCACCACACACGAACACACCAGCTGTGCCTTTTTGTTTTGCATATCTAGACTTGAAACTGAAACTGAAATGTTTTGTGGTTTTCTGCTCGTTTGTCCGTTTGAAAGAAGATGCTGACACTATTTGACTTAAACAGCTGTCAATTAACCACAACCCTGGTGTTGACTAGTTAAAGAGGGATTACATGAAAGCATTCCATGGTCTTAATGAGATTTGTAGCAAAACCCTCTCCTGTATGTATTTTAATGTGTATTTATATTTTGTTATTTAAGTTGTTTTTAAGTATTGTTGGATCAGCTTTGAGTCATTTCATCTCTGCCTTGTTGACTAGTTTCAGTCTTTGCCAGACTATACTCACCCGTCGTGCTTTGGTCTGATGGTGACTTATGGCTTGCTTACCTCAGCATAGGTATCCAGGTCATTTATCTTTTAATAAAGCCTTATCAAATTGTATTTGTCAGATACTTTGTAAACAACAGGTGTGGACTAACAGTGAAATGATTTGGCGACAACAGGTTTAGACTAATAGTGAAATACTGACTGACGGGTCCTTCACAACAATACAGAGAGAAAGAAAATGGGTAATAATACGAGTTATAATATATACACAGGGTGAGTAACGATGCCCTGTGTGTAACAATCAGTGTAGGCTTTAATCAGTGTAGATGAAGGGGAGGACACAGGTTAAAGAAGGATTTTTAAGCCTTGAGACATGGATTGTGTAACATTCAGAGGGTGAATGGGCAAGACAAAAGATTGAAGTGCCTTTGAACAGGGTATGGCAGTAGGTGTAAAGCACCTCCAGTTTGAGTGTGTCAAGAACTGCAACGCTGCTGGGGTTTTTCACGCTCAACGGTTTCAACACCCAAAGGACATCAAGCCAACTTGACACAACTGTGGGAAGCATTGGAGTCAACATGGGCCAGCACCCCTGTGGAACGCTTTTGACACAGTGAGAGAGACGCACATTGCAGTGACAAGTCTGTGAAGAGTGCAGTCAGGTGTTATCGGCCTCCACTGAGCTGATCAGACAGTCATGTTCACCTCTGTCACTCAACTAGACTTCTCTCCCCCGCTGAGGGAGGGAGTGCTTTAAACAGCAGGTCTCTGTCACGCTCTCAATCCCATAACAGCTCACCTGTCCTGCCTACACCTGTCCCCCCAGCACACTGCAACCCACAGGTGGAATGTACTCATAGAAATAACAATACTAGACCGGGCATCCCCATTCAAGTCAATGTAATTCTACTTCTATGGGTGTAGCCAACTGTACAACTGATTGGGGGGGGGGGGGGGGGGCAGGGCTCAGAAACCTCACAGCTTCTACTCCATTCCTGTCTGTCTCCACTAGGGTTTTTCACTCAGTAGCAGCAGTAGGTAACTACAGGTAATACGTGTTGATCAGAGAGCCTTGTACAGCTTCACTATGAACCTGCAAAGCAACGGCCTGTCTGTTCAGTGGTACCTGAAGTCCAAGCCGGTGGGAAAGGTGAGGCGGCGTGTACAGGAGATGAAAAACCCATCTGTCTCCCTGGTGTCGGGTGACATTGACCTCAGCCACAACGAGAGCACCAGATTGGCCATGGATGCCTTGCTGAACCAGGGATTGGACATGTACCAGGAAGTACTGGCCGGAGAGGGCGAGGTGGACTTCCTGTCCAAGGAGGAGAAAGGTTGGTCTTTTTTTTCTACTTTGTTCCTCCTCTTATCTACCTTAAACCATCAGTCTGTCCCTGACTCCTCTTATCTACCTTAAACCATCAGTCTGTCACTCTCCTCTTATCTACCTTAAACCCTCAGTCTGTCACTGACTCCTCTTATCTACCTTAAACCATCAGTCTGTCCCTGACTCCTCTTATCTACCTTAAACCATCAGTCTGTCTCTGCCTCTTCTTATCTACCTTAAACCATCAGTCTGTCTCTGCCTCTTCTTATCTACCTTAAACCATCAGTCTGTCCCTGACTCCTCTTATCTACCTTAAACCCTCAGTCTGTTCCTGACTCCTCTTATCTACCTTAAACCATCAGTCTGTCACTGACTCCTCTTATCTACCTTAAACCATCAGTCTGTCACTGACTCCTCTTATCTACCTTAAACCCATCAGTCTGTCCCCGACTCTTCTTATCTACCTTAAACCATCAGTCTGTCCCTGACTCCTCTTATCTACCTTAAACCCTCAGTCTGTTCCTGACTCCTCTTATCTACCTTAAACCATCAGTCTGTCCCTGACTCCTCTTATCTACCTTAAACCCTCAGTCTGTCTCTGCCTCTAATTATCTACCTTAAACCATCAGTCTGTCCCTGACTCCTCTTATCTACCTTAAACCCTCAGTCTGTCTCTGCCTCTAATTATCTACCTTAAACCATCAGTCTGTCACTGACTCCTCTTATCTACCTTAAACCATCAGTCTGTCCCTGACTCCTCTTATCTACCTTAAACCATCAGTCTGTCCCTGACTCCTCTTATCTACCTTAAACCGTCAGTCTGTCCCTGACTCCTCTTATCTACCTTAAACCATCAGTCTGTCCCTGACTCCTCTTATCTACCTTAAACCATCAGTCTGTCCCCGACTCTTCTTATCTACCTTAAACCATCAGTCTGTCTCTCTCTCCTCTTATCTACCTTAAACCATCAGTCTGTCACTGACTCCTCTTATCTACCTTAAACCGTCAGTCTGTCCCTGACTCCTCTTATCTACCTTAAACCATCAGTCTGTCCCTGACTCCTCTTATCTACCTTAAACCATCAGTCTGTCTCTGCCTCTTCTTATCTACCTTAAACCATCAGTCTGTCCCTGACTCTTATCTACCTTAAACCATCAGTCTGTCACTGACTCCTCTTATCTACCTTAAACCATCAGTCTGTCTCTGCCTCTTCTTATCTACCTTAAACCATCAGTCTGTCTCTGCCTCTTCTTATCTACCTTAAACCATCAGTCTGTCTCTGCCTCTTCTTATCTACCTTAAACCATCAGTCTGTCTCTGACTCCTCTTATCTACCTTAAACCATCAGTCTGTCCCTGACTCCTCTTATCTACCTTAAACCATCAGTCTGTCTCTGACTCCTCTTATCTACCTTAAACCATCAGTCTGTCACTGACTCCTCTTATCTACCTTAAACCATCAGTCTGTCTCTGCCTCTTCTTATCTACCTTAAACCATCAGTCTGTCTCTGACTCCTCTTATCTACCTTAAACCATCAGTCTGTCACTGACTCCTCTTATCTACCTTAAACCATCAGTCTGTCTCTGCCTCTTCTTATCTACCTTAAACCATCAGTCTGTCTCTGCCTCTTCTTATCTACCTTAAACCATCAGTCTGTCTCTAACTCCTATCTACCTTAAACCATCAGTCTGTCTCTGCCTCTTCTTATCTACCTTAAACCATCGGTCTGTCTCTGACTCCTCTTATCTACCTTAAACCATCGGTCTGTCTCTGCGTCTTCTTATCTACCTTAAACCATCAGTCTGTTCCTGACTCCTCTTATCTACTTTAAACCCATCTGTCTGTTCTAGTACTGTATTTGTTGCACAACTGTAAAGGGCTTCCTCCCTAAAAGCCAATGTATTATCACTTTATGTTTATTTAAAGGTTATATCCTGGAGAACACTACAGACCTGAGCACCAGCAGTCTGTGTGGGACGGAGAACGACAACCAGGCAGAGGGCTCCACCACCTCTTCCCAGACAAACACCTGTTGTCCATCCGTGTCTGAGAGCGAGCCCCCCGGCTTGGACCACGGCTGGCCGGCAGAGGACTGGAGCTACCGCCTGCAGGGTGAACCCAGTGTAGAGGTCTACTTCCAGTCTGATAGAGCAGCCAGCATGAAAGACCTGCTCAGAGAGTTCATCAGCAAGGCCACAATGGTACGTGATACAACTTTCACTGTTAACTACTTGGAGATGTCAATCTACTCTCATGATTATACCTGCATGATGTTTTTGCAGACTTTCAGAAAGCAGCTGATGTCTGAATGCCCTGAAAGTTGGATAATGACGTTTTGAGAGTTTGATCAAGCAGACTCAGTACCGTCTATAATTAAGCAATAAGGCCCAAGGAGGTGTGGTATATAGCCACTATACCACAGCTAAAGGCTGTTCTTAAGCACGACGCAACGCAGAGTGCCTGGATACAGCCCTTAGCCGTGGTATATTGGCCACAAACCCTTGAGGTGCCTTATTGCTATTATAAACTGGTTACCAACGTATTTAGAGCAGTAAAAATAAATCTTGTCATACCCGTGGTGTACGGTCTGATATACCACGGCAGTCAGCCAATCAGCATTCAGGGCTGGAACCACCCAGTTTATAATACCAAGTACATAATGACAACTAATAATGTGGAAGATACCAATCACAGCAAACACGTGATATGTCTGCAGGTTCTGGCCATTGTAATGGACACATTCAGTGATGTGGAGATGTTCTGTGACATCCTGGAGGCAACCAGGAAGAGGAACGTGTCCGTCTACCTGCTCCTGGACCATATCAACCTGCAGGTCTTTGTCAAGATGTGTGAGACGCTACAGATCAACAGTAATCATCTCACTGTGAGTCTCTGCTAATGGTCATTTTCATCATGATAATTAAATGACAATAACGATTGCAAAGGTGGGGCAGGCAGGTAGCCTAGTGGTTAGAGTGTAGGGGCAGCAGGTAGCCTAGTGGTTAGAGTGTAGGGGAGGCAGGTAGACTAGTGGTTAGAGTGTAGGGGCGGCAGGTAGACTAGTGGTTAGAGTGTAGGGGCAGCAGGTAGCCTAGTGGTTAGAGTGTAGGGGCGGCAGGTAGCCTAGTGGTTAGAGTGTAGGGGCAGCAGGTAGCCTAGTGGTTAGAGTGTAGGGGCGTCAGGTAGACTAGTGGTTAGAGTGTAGGGGCGGCAGGTAGCCTAGTGGTTAGAGTGTAGGGGCGGCAGGTAGCCTAGTGGTTAGAGTGTAGGGGCGGCAGGTAGCCTAGTGGTTAGAGTGTAGGGGCGGCAGGTAGCCTAGTGGTTAGAGTGTAGGGGCGGTAGGTAGACTAGTGGTTAGAGTGTAGGGGCGGCAGGTAGACTAGTGGTTAGAGTGTAGGGGCGGCAGGTAGCCTAGTGGTTAGAGTGTAGGGGCGTCAGGTAGACTAGTGGTTAGAGTGTAGGGGCGGCAGGTAGCCTAGTGGTTAGAGTGTAGGGGCGGCAGGTAGCCTAGTGGTTAGAGTGTAGGGGCGGCAGGTAGCCTAGTGGTTAGAGTGTAGGGGCAGCAGGTAGCCTAGTGGTTAGAGTGTAGGGGCAGCAGGTAGCCTAGTGGTTAGAGTGTAGGGGCGTCAGGTAGACTAGTGGTTAGAGTGTAGGGGCGTCAGGTAGCCTAGTGGTTAGAGTGTAGGGGCGTCAGGTAGACTAGTGGTTAGAGTGTAGGGGCGTCAGGTAGCCTAGTGGTTAGAGTGTAGGGGCGGCAGGTAGACTAGTGGTTAGAGTGTAGGGGCGGCAGGTAGCCTAGTGGTTAGAGTGTAGGGGCGGCAGGTAGACTAGTGGTTAGAGTGTAGGGGCGTCAGGTAGCCTAGTGGTTAGAGTGTAGGGGCGTCAGGTAGCCTAGTGGTTAGAGTGTAGGGGCGTCAGGTAGACTAGTGGTTAGAGTGTAGGGGCGGCAGGTAGACTAGTGGTTAGAGTGTAGGGGCGTCAGGTAGCCTAGTGGTTAGAGTGTAGGGGCGGCAGGTAGCCTAGTGGTTAGAGTGTAGGGGCGTCAGGTAGACTAGTGGTTAGAGTGTAGGGGCGTCAGGTAGACTAGTGGTTAGAGTGTAGGGGCGGCAGGTAGCCTAATGGTTAGAGTGTAGGGGCGGCAGGTAGCCTAATGGTTAGAGTGTAGGGGCGGCAGGTAGCCTAGTGGTTAGAGTGTAGGGGCGGCAGGTAGACTAGTGGTTAGAGTGTAGGGGCGGCAGGTAGACTAGTGGTTAGAGTGTAGGGGCGTCAGGTAGACTAGTGGTTAGAGTGTAGGGGCGTCAGGTAGCCTAGTGGTTAGAGTGTAGGGGCGTCAGGTAGACTAGTGGTTAGAGTGTAGGGGCGGCAGGTAGACTAGTGGTTAGAGTGTAGGGGCGTCAGGTAGCCTAGTGGTTAGAGTGTTAGGGGCGTCAGGTAGACTAGTGGTTAGAGTGTGGGGACGGCAGGTAGCCTAGTGGTTAGAGTGTAGGGGCGTCAGGTAGACTAGTGGTTAGAGTGTAGGGGCGTCAGGTAGCCTAATGGTTAGAGTGTAGGGGCGTCAGGTAGACTAGTGGTTAGAGTGTAGGGGCGTCAGGTAGACTAGTGGTTAGAGTGTAGGGGCGGCAGGTAGACTAGTGGTTAGAGTGTAGGGGCGTCAGGTAGACTAGTGGTTAGAGTGTAGGGGCGTCAGGTAGACTAGTGGTTAGAGTGTAGGGGCGGCAGGTAGACTAGTGGTTAGAGTGTAGGGGCGGCAGGTAGACTAGTGGTTAGAGTGTAGGGGCGGCAGGTAGCCTAACGGTTAGAGTGTAGGGGCAGGCAGGTAGCCTAGTGGTTAGAGTGTAGGGGCAGTAACCGAAAAGGTACAAATCTGTCTTTCTGCCCCTGAACAAGGCAGTTAACCCACTGTTCCTAGTCCATCATTGTGAATAAGAATTTGTTCTTAACTGACTTGCCTAGTTAAATATATCTATTTTTTAAAGGTACACCTTTCAGATATTTCTTCATCTTTTTAACTGTACTGTAAAGTAGCAATTTGATGATAGTTTGTGTTTGTCATTCACTCATTGCTACATGAAATGCCACCGTGTTCTGTCTGCAGAAAATGTCGGTCCGTAGTATACAAGGAGAGACGTATTGTGCCAAGTCTGGAAGGAAACTCACTGGACAGATCAAAGAGAAGTTCATGATCATTGACTGCACTTTGGTGCTGGCTGGATCATACAGGTACATTTCTGTTGTATAATTAGCTAATAGTCCCATCAATGTTGACGTCATTCTGAATAGGTAAATCAATGTTTGATGTCATTCTGAATAGGTAAATCAACATTGATGGTTGAAGTCATTCTGAATAGGTAAATCAACATTATGATGGCTGATGTCATTCTGAATAGGTAAATCAACATGTCATTCTGAATAGGTAAATCAACATGATGTCATTCTGAATAGGTAAATCAACATGATGTCATTCTGAATAGGTAAATCAACATGTCATTCTGAATAGGTAAATCAACATGTCATTCTGAATAGGTAAATCAACATTAGGATGGCTGACGTCATTCTGAATAGGTAAATCAACGTTATGATGGCTGATGTCATTCTGAATAGGTAAATCAACATTAGGATGGCTGATGTCATTCTGAATAGGTAAATCAACGTTATGATGGCTGATGTCATTCTGAATAGGTAAATCAACGTTATGATGGTTGATGTCATTCTGAATAGGTAAATCAACATGTCATTCTGAATAGGTAAATCAACATGTCATTCTGAATAGGTAAATCAACATTATGATGGTTGATGTCATTCTGAATAGGTAAATCAACGTTATGATGGCTGATGTCATTCTGAATAGGTAAATCAACATTATGATGTCTGATGTCATTCTGAATAGGTAAATCAATGTTAGGATGGTTGATGTCATTCTGAATAGGTAAATCAACATTATGATGTCTGAGGTCATTCTGAATAGGTAAATCAATGTTAGGATGGTTGATGTCATTCTGAATAGGTAAATCAACATTGATGGCTGATGTCATTCTGAATAGGTAAATCAACATTATGATTGCTGATGTCATTCTGACTAGGTAAATCAACATTATGATGGCTGACGTCATTCTGAATAGGTAAATCAACGTTATGATGGCTGATGTCATTCTGAATAGGTAAATCAACATTAGGATGGCTGATGTCATTCTGAATAGGTAAATCAACGTTATGATGGCTGATGTCATTCTGAATAGGTAAATCAACGTTATGATGGTTGATGTCATTCTGAATAGGTAAATCAACATGTCATTCTGAATAGGTAAATCAACATGTCATTCTGAATAGGTAAATCAACATTATGATGGTTGATGTCATTCTGAATAGGTAAATCAACGTTATGATGGCTGATGTCATTCTGAATAGGTAAATCAACATTATGATGTCTGATGTCATTCTGAATAGGTAAATCAATGTTAGGATGGTTGATGTCATTCTGAATAGGTAAATCAACATTATGATGTCTGAGGTCATTCTGAATAGGTAAATCAATGTTAGGATGGTTGATGTCATTCTGAATAGGTAAATCAACATTGATGGCTGATGTCATTCTGAATAGGTAAATCAACATTATGATTGCTGATGTCATTCTGACTAGGTAAATCAACATTATGATGGCTGATGTCATTCTGACTAGGTAAATCAACATTATGATGGCTGATGTCATTCTGAATAGGTAAATCAACATTATGATGGCTGATGTCATTCTGAATAGGTAAATCAACATTATGATGGCTGATGTCATTCTGAATAGGTAAATCAACATTATGATGGCTGATGTCATTCTGAATAGGTATATCAACATTATGATGGCTGACGTCATTCTGAATAGGTAAATCAACATTAGGATGGCTGATGTCATTCTGAATAGGTAGATCAATGCATTATGACTCCTCAGTTGTTTACAATTATGATGCTTGTTTGAATTTTTAGCCGTGTTTGTAGTAGTAATATTTATTCACTGTGCTCTATTCCTCAGTTTCACCTGGCTGTCCTGGCAGGTCCACAGAAGCCTGGCTGTGCTCTTCAAGGGCAGCGCGGTCGAGCCTTTCGACCTGGAGTTTAGGAAGCTCTATGCCAGCTCCAAGCCTGTGCCAGGCTTCCTCACAACGGCAACGGAGTTCAACCTTACCAGGCCGCTTATCACCCATCAAGCAGCAGCCACCTCAACCCCACTGACAAACCTTCCTTGCCCCAGTCCTGGTACCACAACCCAGAACAGATACTTCAACCAGGCTATGGTTCAACCAACCACCACAGTTGTGCCCAGATTCAACACTGAATCTACTGTTCAACCAACCACCACAGCCCAGCTCAGATACTCTAGCCAAAACACAACGGTTCAGCCAACTACAACCACCCAGCAGAGACACCCCAACACTCCGCCAACAGCACCACCAACCACCCAGCAGAGACACCCCAACACTCCGCCAACAGCACCACCAACCTCCCAGCAGAGACACCCCAACACTCAGCCAACAGAACCACCAACCTCCCAGCAGAGACACCCCAACACTCAGCCAACAACCTCCCAGCAGAGACACCCCAACACTCAGCCAACAGAACCACCAACCTCCCAGCAGAGACACCCCAACACTCCTCCAACAGCACCACCAACCTCCCAGCAGAGACACCCCAACACTCAGCCAACAGAACCACCAACCTCCCAGCAGAGACACCCCAACACTCAGCCAACAGAACCACCAACCTCCCAGCAGAGACACCCCAACACTGAGCCAACAGCACCACCAACCTCCCAGCAGAGACACCCCAACACTGAGCCAACAGCACCAACAACCTCCCAGCAGAGACACCCCAACACTCAGCCAACAGCACCACCAACCTCCCAGCAGAGACACCCCAACACTCAGCCAACAGCACCAACAACCTCCCAGCAGAGACACCCCAACACTGAGCCAACAACCTCCCAGCAGAGACACCCCAACACTCATCCAACAGAACCACCAACCTCCCAGCAGAGACACCCCAACACTGAGCCAACAACCTCCCAGCAGAGACACCCCAACACTCAGCCAACAGCACCACCAACCTCCCAGCAGAGAAACCCCAACACTCATCCAACAGCACCACCAACCTCCCAGCAGAGACACCCCAACACTCATCCAACAGCACCACCAACCTCCCAGCAGAGACACCCCAACACTCAGCCAACAGCACCACCAACCTCCCAGTGCTTGGTGAATCAGTCTTACTACACAGGTCCCCGGAGCCACAGGTTTGACTGGATCACACAGAGACACACTGCAACCAGGCCCGTCATGTTCCAGAGAACCTTCTCCAGTGATTATAGTACTGGAGACCACCTGACCTGGCGACCCTTTAAAAGAAATTACCTTCTTTATGGAGGGACAACCGGCTTGTTGGACAGACACCCACTTCTCAAGACTGGCCAGTGGTTTACTGTTCCTAAATAACAAATGGCATCGTACTGAAATTTGACAGTACACCGTTTGATGTAAATTATGTTCTCTCACAACTGAAAATGGGCAAGTAACCTTCATAGAGTAAATGTGCCTGTTTTCCTTTGCTTGATGCCTGGAGTACAGGAGTAGTACTTCAATCACATCATTATCTCATAAGGATGATCATTGTCTGCCTTCAGGCTGAGAGCTTTGTGTTTCAGTGCATGTTAATTCAATGGAGTAAAAACAACATGTCACAGACATGAATTCCTCCTCCACCCATCAACCCTGATAGAACCACACTGAGTGACAGCCTAATGATGTGTGCTACGCTTAGACAAGGGCCGGGCCTCTTAACCTAGTGATGTGTGCTGCGCTTAGCCAAGGGCCTCTTAACTGACAAATCTTCTGATCCATACACTGTCAAGCCCGAGGTAATGCAGAATGGCAAATCAAAAGTTCTCAAATGTGTCCACACTTTTTCCAAATGGTTCTACTTTGAAATTCAATACAGCAGTTATCTAACTAAACTTTACTGTAGATTGAAGAGTGACAAGATTTAATTTCATATGGCGGTCAGCACATTGTTACACACAATATTAACAAATACATCCATCAAAACGTGTAGCCCAGTTAGGTCTTTACAGAAGGTCGTTCAGCTCCATCCTCCTTCAGTACTCCTGTCTGTACCAGTCTGTTCCACCACCTGTCTTCAAAGTCCTTCAGAGAGAGACCTGCCAAGCTCTCTCCATCCTGGTTGTCCTCTCTCATCCTCTCTGGAACTAGATCTTCTGACATCACCTGAAGGGCAAATCACCAATAACGATGCATGATCAATCTGGTCAGAAGTGTACCTCTTACCTTTTCAAAACATGTGCATCGTCAGTTGTAATACATCTATAGGTAAAACCATGACATCTTGGTGTCAGCAAGCCACACATCTCCTTTCATTGAAAAATACCAGAAGACAAACTACAGGACATTATTTGATGAATAGACACCATGTGAGAACTGTAGTCTATGTACTGTGTCTCTAACCGGTCTCACCTCAGAGACTAGCTGTAGTGTGGTGTCTTTCGGTTCCAGACACCGTAGAGCCTCATCAGCCTTCTGTAGGGCTCTCTCACTGTTCTGGAGAACAAAGGATGACTGTTGTCCCTTTAATGCCCTGAGGAGGAGTCTGGCAAGGCAACATAATACAGTCAAACAACCATCTTCACAAGACAAAGACTGTGCTAAACAGTGACATTTAGGATGAATGTGTAAAAATGCTCTCTGCTTTAAGCCAAGGGCCAATTTCCCAGAGATAAAGTAAGCCTTTTCCTGGACTAAGAAGCACTTTCAAATGGAGAATCTAAATCTGTGTTCGGGAAACCAGTCCTAAAGACTGCCCAACAAGCTTGTATCCATGGAATTCCATATAGAATAGGCCAACAGGATGTCTGCTTGTCTCTCACTGATTATTTACCTGGCCCGGACAAAACACATGCAGGCCTTGAGCCAAACGCCGTCACGCTCTTCCTTCAGTTGCACCTCAGTCTGAGAGTCAGGCTGTGGCTCTACACCATCTCCCTGTTGAAGAGGACTGGAGCCTGAGGGTGTTGACAGAGGCTGGAGGAGATGAAGGTAGCTTTCTGCCAGCTTCATCCAGTGCCACTGGTGGTAGGGGTGGAGAGAACACAGCTGCTGCAGACACGTGATCTGGCTCCTGAGGTCTCCGAAGCGCTCGTGGACGTTCGCAGTCAGGTGAAGTAGACCGGTGATGTGACAGGTGTTGGAGGCTTCATTTTTCTGTCCATGGAATTCATTTTCAAAACAAACATTTTACTACCTGGTATACTGTAACCTTGTCCACAGACTAGAGCTGGCTGGCTGGACGACAAGACTAGGTATTTTGTATTATTTATGTATAATAAAAACCTTAGTGTGTTACAATAATGTATAAAGATAAGACTCACTCAACAGCAACGGTTCTTACAAGTGTTTCTGTGATCTCCAGGGCCTCCACTCTCTTCCCCAGGTGACAACAGCACCGTGCCATTCCCTCCATTATGTCCCGTCTAATGGCCAGGTTGCCGTCAGGGATATAGGAGAGGCAGGTAGTGTAGGCGTTTAAAGCTTCCTTCGGAAATGGATATAGTTAACAGATGAGAAAAGCATTTGGGCCATATACAGCGTTCCTCACTGAGTTCCCTGAATTCCTATCGGACCTTGTAGTCATAGCAGTTTGGGGTTTTAGGCTGGGTTTCTGTACAGCACTTCGAGATATTAGCTGATGTACGAAGGGCTATATAAAATAAACTTGATTGATTGATATGATAGACAGTGTGGAACTAAATTACTCAAGGGAAGAGGGGTCAATACCTGGAAGTTTTTTCGCCTGTACGACATATCAGCTCGAAATTTAAAGATCTTTTGTTTCTCTAAAATATCATCTGTGTCGATGCTCTCCCAAAACCACTGTTGAAATAGACAACTCATAGTTAAAAATGTCCATACATTGCAATGCTAGCAAAAAGAAACTGATGCTACTTGACGTTAGGTAGCTAGTTAACACTCACCTCTGCTTCACAGAACTTTGCATTGTAAGACGACATTGCAACAACAGTTGGCTTCGCTCTTGATTCCTCGAACACCGAATCGTCAAAGGTGCTACCGAAAATCTCCATTTCAAACGATGAATGACAGTGAATTCAAATGTTACCGACACTAAAAAACAAAACAAACGTCAACGTGTGCAGTGTTACAAGCTAATATGACCGTTGGGAAACAGAAAAAGATAGAATGTGTTCCGGGGTGATATGTTCCAATGACAGACGCTTTACTTTCTTCAATGAAATGCTCTAATATTTTCTATAAGAGAAACTCCAGTCATATTTTGAAGTGAAATATTTTATAAGACACCAAAATACACGCCTTTTCGTCCAAATGTATTGTATTTTGTCCTCAAAACAAGTATAAAATATATATGTGTCTAAATCAAGCCACAGCCTCAAAAAACAGTTTGATTTCAATTAAAAAGCATTGCAAAGACTATGGCTCAGGGGACTAAAGCTTTTTCCACTGAGTTTTCAGCTCCAAGGCTACTCTGTCTCAACATAAAAAAATTCCTTGGTTTACCATAACGTTTGCAAATAAACTCTCTCACTTTTCCCAAAGCACCTCAACATATCCAGACACCAAACATTCTTCTCATAGATAACTTAATAAATACAGTAGGAGAAAGGAGACTGACTGACATTATCCATTATAGCTGTAGCTAGCAGAATAGTATATTAAAAGACAGGTTAAAAGATAGTGGGCGCACAATCTAATAGTAAAACTGTTAAGCACGTATTAAAGTTACATATTCAACTTTTGGGTATTAGTACTAAACAAGCACCTTTCTAAATATTGAGAAATAGCAAAGAGGACAGACAGGTAAGAAGTATTGTACTAGGATAAAAACAGTCATGTACTATGGTCACAATGTCACGTCTACCTGTACAAAAAAAAGTAACGTGGATACATTGAGAGTTGCCAACTGAAGAAGGCAAAGAGCCACCAGGCAAAAAATATATATTTTTACACATTAACAGTAAAACGCCATACAAGCTATTAGTTGAAGTTGAGAGACAGGATTAATCATAAAGATTATAAAACCATTTAAAAACAACTTGTCTAATGCAAGCACATAATGCTGTCTAATCTGCAGTCAGGTGATTATTTCATGCACTATATGGATCTCAAAATTCAAATGCATCTTTTACCTTAACTATGGTATAAATAACTGTTCCTGCATGAAAACGTAAACCATTTCACAGCATAACATGCTGCCCAATTTGAAATGTTTATGATGAGCATGAGGTATCCACGATCTTCTCCTCCTCCACCTCTTCTTTTGTCAAGTCTTGATGAAACCCTGCTCAGAAAGAATGAGCCATGCAGGCACATAGGTTTGTCTCCTCAAAAAGGTTCTGAATCCATCCGTTTTTCTGTAAAATGTTGTGATGTTTCAACTAGATTCTAGATTGAGATTCTAGAACCAAAGTGACTAGAACTTGGTAAAGCATGTTTAGAATAGATTGAGAAACCGTTGGTAACTCCTCAGGTCCGGGCCAGGCTAGAACCCAGTGACCAGAGCATATAGGACAAGGCTTACAGGTAAGAAACAATGTCTTGGTTCTACTAATGTGCACATGTCAAAACATGTCATTTAAAATGACAGTTGGGGAGAGCAAAGTCTGCAGACGTTTTCAAAAGAAAAGAAAAACAATACAAACATGCATCTGAACATACATTAGAAAAACACTTGTTTGAAAACAGCCCTGTATCAAGTCCTCCAACACTAGTCTTCATACACACAAGTACTGCAGTCTTAAAAACTATAAACGTTATACATAATTCAAACTCACGTTACACGTTTCCAAGTCAGCAGAGTTTCACATGATTCAAATAGGGACCCACATTGTGCCAGTTGGTTGTGCTGGGGAAGCAGTAGGCCACATACAGTCCACTGATTTTCATTTGTGTCATATCAACACCCAACTTTAGAATTGATCCACAAGGAGAGGGGTAAGTCAATAAGGTGCATCCTCTTGAAAATAGAATCATTTCAGAGGAGGACAATACAAGGCAAAATACTTAGTTTTACAGCGTTCAAAAAGATCTCATATAGAAAGAGATTTGGTCTCTAAAGCCATTAAAGGGTCAAAGGGATATAAGGTGCCTAATCAAAGTTGTTTTCCCCCACAAGAACATGTTAAAGAGATTCTCCGGTACTTTTGTATACATTTTAGCCAGTAGTTCTGAAAGTAGCGTTCAGCTAAATTGTGTACTACCTCACATCACTGACATAGAACACAGAGACCTTGCGGGGTGTCTGAACACTGACACGTCCAGTCCAAAGCAGGAGGTTTAAAAAAATACTTGGTAGTCGCAAAAGTTCCAGAGCATGTCTTTAATAAAGTAGTGGGCAAAGTGCACAATAATAAGTGCTACACTGTCAGTTTCCTTCAGAGACACCACAGTATACAGTACCAGTCAAAAGTTTGGCCACACCCACTCATTCAAGGGTTTTTCTTTATTTTTACTATTTTCTACATTGTAGAATAATAGTGAAGACAAACTATGAAATAACACATATGGAATCATGTAGTAACCCAAACATTATTTTTGTTATATTTGAGATTCTTCAAAGTAGCCACCTTTTGCCTTGGCAGCTTTGCACTCTCTTGGTATTCTCTCAACCAGCTTCATGAGGAATGCTTTTCCAACAGTCTTGAAAGAGTTCCCACATATGCTGAGCACTTGTTGGCTGCTTTTCCTTCACTCTGCAGTCCAACTCATTCCAAACCATCTCAATTGGGTTGAGGTCGGGTGATTGTGGAGGCCAGGTCATCTGATGCAGCACTCCATCACTCTCCTTCTCGGTCAAATAGCCCTTACACAGCATGGAGGTGTGTTGGGTCATTGTCCTGTTGAAAAACAAATGATAGTCCCACTAACCCCAAACCAGATGGGATGGTGTATCTCTGCAGAATGCTGTGGTAGCCATGCTAGTTAAGTGTGCCTTGAATTCTAAATAAATCACAGTGTCACCAGCTAAGTACCCCCACACCTCCTCCTCCATGCTTCACGGTGGGAACTACACATGCAGAGATCCTCCATTCACCTACTCTGTGTCTCACAAAGACACGGCGGTTGGAACCAAAAAGCTCAAATTTGGCCTACAGACCAAAGGACAGATTTCCACCGGTCTAATGTCCATTGCTTGGGCCAGGAAACACGAGCAAGTCTCTTTTTCTTAATGGTGTCCTCTAGTAGTGGTTTCTTTGCAGCAATTCGACCATGAAGGCCTGATTCATGCAGTCTCCGCTGAACAGTTGATGTTGAGATGCGTCTGTTACTTGAACTCGGTGAAGCATTTATTTGGACTGCAATCTGAGGTGCAGTTAACTCAAATGAACGTATCCTCTGCAGCAGAGGTAACTCTGGGTCTTCCTTTCCTGTGGCAATCCTCATGAGAGCCAGTTTCATCATAGCACTTGATGGTTTTTGCGACTGCACTTGAAGAAATGTTAAAAACTTCTTTACATTTTCTGGATTTACTGACCTTCATGTCTTAAAGTAATGGACTGTCACTTCTGTTTGCTTATTTGAGCTGTTCTTGACATAATATGGACTTGGTCTTTTCTTCAGTATACCACCCCTACCTTGTCACAACACAACTGATTGGCTCAAATGCATCAAGGAAAGAAATTCCACAAATTACTTTAACAAGGCACACCTGTTAATTGAAATGCATTCCAGGTGACAACCTCATGAAGCTGGTTGAGAGAATGCCAAGAGTGTGCAAAGCTGTCATCAAGGCAATGGGTGGTTACTTTGAAGAATCTAAAATAAAATAAAAATATAACACTTTTTTGGATACCACATGATTCCATATGTGTTATTTCATAGTTTTGATGTCTTCACTATTATTCTACAATGTAGAAAATAGTAAAAATAAAGAAAAACCCTGGAATGAGTAGGTGTGTCCAAACTTTTGACTGGTACTGTACATACTGGGCCTCCAGGCCCGTATTCATAAAGCGTCTGTATGTATGTAATCTTTTACATTGTACAAAAGTACAGACTCAGAGCTTCGTAATGGTATATTATACACTACAGTTGGAGGAAGCTATGTAGCTTTAAAAATTGCTATTCTTGTATAACCAGTTGAGGAAAAGCCTTAAGGTTGGGTTTTTTTCACACTTGCCAGAGAGCTCGAATTTGTTCACACCCTCTTAAGCCTTAGCCCCACCCATCTCTTTAAGGATTCACACGAGCTCATGGGTCGGTCTACGGACTCATTAGAATCTAAAAGGCTAAACTGATCCTAGATCAGCACTCCTACTCTCGAGTCCCTTGGTTTCTAAGTCTTTCATAGCACAGAAGTCCACATTCAATAGCTAACTTTGGCACCGCAGTTCCTCCAATCAATTTCAATGGGAACCCATAATATAATCTGATTTCACATGATTCATTCCATGAATGTACTTACAGTACTTTGTAATCTCTATAATAATAGGGATATATACGAGAGACATTAGCCATTAAAAAAAGGACCTCTTAATTGCACATAAATAACTGTGCCGAATACTGTAGATTAACAAATGTCAATTTTCCATGAATTATCATCATATCAAATATTGTAATATCAATTGAATTTCAGCATTTTAATGTCTGACCAATTCATATAAAATTAGGTATTTAAAGTACTGGTTGTAATTCTTGACTAGATTGACTAATGGCGCTACACTAGCACTGTAAAAAGGTGCACATATTGTTTGTATTGGTGGGATATTATCGTTCAGTCTTGCATTCAGACAGTACCCTTTAAAACACGTAAGAGAAAGTGAAATGTGTTTGTGCTGTTGGACTAAATCCAACGTTGTGTTCATTTGGGCACACCATAGCAAAATGTTTTGGAACAGAAAGTGAAAATGGGCATGTCTAATTGGACAATTTCATGTAGTCCCTCCCTGTTTCAGTCCATTTTCCTTCCATTTGGTGCCTAACGAACACAGCCCAGCTGTCCTTCACTACTCCGACTGTGTTTTTCTGGCACCCTGAGAGGGCTCCCAAGAATCACTTTCATCAGTGTCGTCATCATCCTCCTCCTCCTCCTCCTCCTCATCATCTTCCTCGCCCACCACGGTGTCATCCTGCTCTTCAGGTACCATCTCATTCTCACCCAGCAACGCTTCCTCTTCCTGCTGCTCCACGTTTACCTCAGCATCCCCAAACGGATCAGCAACCATATCTTCCCTCTTGTGTATCTCAGCGAACCACTCTCTCACCTGCTCGTATCCCATACTAGACTTGGTCACAAGCTCATCCAGGTCCTGCTCATTCAACAACTTGTGCTTCAGGTAATACTCCTTCAGAATGTCTTTCCCAGACTTCAACTTGATGATGGGAAGTGGTGGTGACTTCTCCGTGCTGGTTGACCTCTTGGCCTTCCTGCTCCGAGACCTCCCCCAGCCTCGGTTACGTATCCTCCTCTTCCTGTTTTTGTTGCCGTTCAGTCCCTCTACGTTGCCGCTCTGGTAGTGGAAGAACCACTTGAGGTTGCCGTTCTTGAAGGAGTACCGGGTATCTCCGAACCAGTTGACTACGTAGACCCTGGGCAGCCCGCTCTCCTCTGCCAGCTTGTCATATTCCTCTGTGGAGGGCCATTGGGTACGGACAAAGGCACTCTTCAGGACGTGGAGCTGCTCGGGGGTTTTCTTTCCAATGTTCTTGTCCCCCCTGTTTGGCCGCCGGCTACCCGGAGGGGTCTGGGATCCTTTTCTAGACGAGGTAGCCTCGCTCTCCATCCGCTCTGCTTTCAGCTCAGGTGACTCTGCCTCCACTACCTTCCTCTTCTCTGTGAACCAGGCGTCGATCTCTCTCCTGGTCAGCTTGGTCTCCGTCCTCAGCCGGGTCAGTTCGTCGTCAGACGGAGTACTTCCCTTCTGGTAACTCTCCTCAAGAACCACCAGCTGCTCTGCTGTCTTCTCCTTGAACTTCTGCAATGTGAAGTCTGGGAAGGAGTTCCAGGTCTTGGAGCGTGGCTCTTTCTCTTTGACGGATGGTGTGGGCGGTGGAGAATGAGGGGTCTCGTCGCTGGAGTCAATGACGATGGTGGTGCCGCTGCTGTGACCCCTGGGACTCTGGCTGTCGTGGAACACGATGACGTTGCTGTTCTTGGAGTTGCGCTGGTTGTAGCGCGTGTCGCTGAACCACTTCTTGATCTCCCCTTTGGTGAGGCCGGTCAGCGTCATGAGCCTGGCGATCTCCGCGTCGCTGGCAAAGTGGTTCTTCAGGTAGCTGGCTTTCAGCTCCGCCAGCTGCTCCTTGGACTTCTTGGGACGCATTCCAAAGTGGTCGGCGCTGAGGGCCGAGTTCTCCTGTGGGGTCAGGGAGGGAGGCTGGACAGTGGTGGCTCTCTTCATCTCACTGACGGCTGGGCTGGTCTGGTGGGAGGACATCTTGGGGACCTGGCTGTGGCTTGGCATCCCTGCTACTGTCAAGGTGATGGGTGTGGTCACAGGTGTGCCAACCTGTTCAGAGTTTAGAAGTTTAGAAGTTTCACTCACTCCACAATATTACAACTACAAGACATATTGAGTTGAGAAACTATAAACAGAAAATATGACATTACATCATCCACAATGTCATCAATAAGTACCAACCTGTGTGAAAACCAGGCCTGGCTGCCCTACTATCTGACAGGTCTGGAGGATAGACTGCAGGCCGTTGGCCGCAGCAGAGAGCTGGTGGGCCGGGATAACAGTGATGGTCTGAGGCACCGTGTGCACAGTCCCGTTGAACTGCTTTCTCCTGGCCTCCTCCACCTCAAATCAAAAAGTGGATTTGTCATATGCACAGGATAGACGTAGTGTAAATGGTACAATGAAAAGCGTACTTGCAAGCGCCCCCTTCAACAGAGCGACAACAATTAAAACATATATATTCAATGAGTGAAAATAAGTTTAAAAAAAATCACAATAAAAACACTATGCCCCCCCAAAAATGTGACTCTGGTATAAGACAAACATGAATCTAACAGAAAAAGCACCTCCTCGGGTGTCCAGCTGACCCCGTGCTTCAGACGCTGGGCAGAGAACCAGATCTTTATCTGCTCCTCACTGAATTTGGTCTGAGCCGACAGACCCATGATCTCTGATACTGAAGGGTACGGGAACTTCTTGTAGGTGTTGACCAGGACTGTGTTGGTATCCATGGATTGGTTGTATGAGGGGATGCTGCTGACGGGGATGAGGAGCTGGGCTTGGGCGCTCTGCGGGGAGGGAGGGAGAAAGAGAACGCAAGAGAGAGAGAGTAGAGAGCAAGAGCAGAGAGAGAGAGGTTTTAGTCACTTATTTATCAGTAACATTACATAGTATCAACAGCAGTGAAAGGTGATTTGTTTTATTCAATTTACAATTTCAAAGAATTTGAAAATATGATCACCTGCTGGGCCTGCAGAGCTGAGAGGACCTGGGCCAGACCAGGAGGGAGCTGGAGTCCAGACATATTGGAGCTGAGGACAGAAGATTTCTTATGCTCTGATGACATCATATTGGGAATGTTCAGGAGAACACTGTGTTTCATGGACTCAGTGTAATGTGGGCTCATCTTCTCTACAGGAGTGAGGGAACCCAGCCCCAGAGGTGCTTCGATAGGCTCCTGCTCCCCTTCACTCTCTCCCATCCCGTCACTCTCCTCGGCTGCTTTCAGAGACACGGCGATCCTCTTCGGTTCCGATTTACCCCTCATTTTCATGATGGGGGTTTTGCTGAGTGAGATGCCAGCTGAGGCGGGGTCATCACTCTCTTCCGTCTCATGCTGTGTGTAACCCCCATCCGAGAGAAGGTCACTGAGCGTCTGCTCCAGGGTTGGTTGGTTGCTGCGTTTCACTCCTGTGCAGGTGACACCGTCCTCTCCGCTGGAATGACTGATGTCGTGCTCTGAAAAGTAAATTGCCCAGCTATGTTAGTTTAACTACATCAGAGAACAAGGGTCATTTTCAGGAGTAGAGCACACCATAGCAGATTGGTTTTGAAACAGTAGGTCGATATGAGCATTTCATATAGGTTTCACTCGGTTTCAAAAGCTTTTCTCCTGTTTAGTGCCAACAGAACAAAATCAAATCACATTTTATTTGTCACATGCTTGGTAAACAACAGGTGTAGACTGCTTACTTACGGGTCGTTCCCAACAACGCAAAGAGAAAGATAATAACACAAGGAATAGCACCTGGCCGTGCTGCTGCTCCAGTTTCAACTGTTCTGCCTGCGGCTATGGAACCCTGACCTGTTCACCGGACGTGCTACCTGTCCCAGACCTGCTGTTTTCAACTCTCTAGAGACAGCAGGAGCGGTAGAGATACTCTCGATGATCGGCTATGAAAAGCCAACTGACATTTACTCCTGAGGTGCTGACTTGCTGCACCCTCGACAACTACTGTGATTATTATTATTTGACCATGCTGGTCATTTATGAACATCTTGGCCTTGTTCTGTTATAATCTCCACCCGGCACACCTAGAAGAGGACTGGCCACTCCTCATAGCCTGGTTCCTCTCTAGGTTTCTTCCTAGGTTTTGGCCTTTCTAGGCAGTTTTTCCTAGCCACCGTGCTTCTACACCTGCATTGCTTGCTGTTTGGGGTTTTAGGCTGGGTTTCTGTACAGCACTTTGATATATCAGCTGATGTAAAAAGGGCTATATAAATACATTTGATTTGAATATATCCTCTGAGTAACAATAACTAGGCTATATACAAGGGGTACCAGCACCGAGTCAATGTGCAGGGGTACGATGTAATTGAGGCAGATATGTACATATAGGTAGAGACAAAGTGACTAGGCAACAAGATAGATAATATCAGTAGCAGCAGTGTAAGTGATGAGTCAAGAGTGCAAAATGGTCAATGCAGATAGTTAGTCCGGGTAGCTAACAGTTTTATGGCTTGGGGGTAGAAGCTGTTCAGGGTCCTGTTGGTTCCATACTTGCCGTGCGGTAGCAGAAAGAACAATCTAGGACTTGGGTGGCTGGAGTCTGACAATTTTTAGGGCTTTCCTCTGACACCACCTGGTATAAAAGTCCTGGATGGCATGGAGCTCGGCCCCAGTGATGTACCGGAACGTACGCACTATCCTCTGTAGCGACTTGCGGTTGGATGCCAAGCAGTTGCCATACCAAGCGGTGATGCAGCCAGTCAAGATCGAGCCAGGTGATTAACATTTCAAGAAACAGATGTGAGCAACATGTTGAAGATGAATAAAACCCTTCCCCACCTGTCTCTGGGTCAGTGGAGACCACAGCGGCGTCTGTAAGTCCCTCTGCAGCGCTCTCAGCTCCATCCTCCCCCACCTGCATGTCTGCATCCTGCTCCTCCATCACGTTAGAAGAAGGCAGGACCATGCAAGGTGTTGTTGACTTCCTCCTGCTTGCCATGGTGTAGGTAGGCTATCCTCCAAGATAACTTTGTGTAAAGAGATGTGTCTGGAATGGATGACCTTCCGCTAGTGATGGTTTGATTCACATTCTAAAACCTCTAATATTTTCATCTGTGGACTGAAATAAAAATGTATTTGACAGGTTCCATCCAATATAGTTTCACTTGAACAGCTACAATCTGTATGGATTACTGCATAAATGTAATAGCACGTTCGCTGTACAGTAATTACAGTGAAGTTGAAATGTGTCCTAGCTATACCATCTTTTGCATAAGAAACCTATTGCAATGATTATTTCTGCACACGACTGCAACTTGTTTGTAGCTACTGTCTAGTTTGTAGTAGCTGGTCATTTACAATACGTTTGGACCCAATTGCTCTTAATGCCATTTGTTTATGTAGAAAAAAAATATTGCTATCCAGTGTAACTATAGCAAATTGATTATCTTATTAGATTGCTAGCTATCCAGATCTAGCTAACCTAGCTTCCATTTCTGCATCTAGCCAGCCAGTTTACACCTGGGATAGACATTGCGGCTGGAAGCCAAATACTGTAGCTAGCTAGCCACCACAGTAGGCAGTACAGCAGCTGAGTTTGCGTTTACTTACCAGGACAAGAGGTAGCTTCTGCGCAGGCTCTCCTGCCCCCGGCAATTTGTCTTAGGTTCTCGTCTAATGTTAGCTAGCCTACCTATGAACAGTTCAGCCCGAGCTCTCTGCCGGACTGCAGTAGTTTTGCTCGGAGGCAGGCGAGTCCAGTTCACCGCTGTCTGCAGATGAAAACATGGAACATTTTCGCTGCAACAGTTCTTTTCCCGACTGATATCCCTTTACAGACGTATTCAAAAAAAGGCAGGAAGCTACTACATTAGTCACTTCAAGCATGCCATTTGTCCATCAAATTATATCACACTTTGTGTTCTTTTTTTAATGGCAGTTTTTAATGATTAAGCGGCGTCATCACGTTAATGCGATACGTCTTGACGTCATTCATAGGCGACATCTGTCACGCATGCATGGAGAAATGTTGCTTCAAATAAAATGTCTATCAACCGATAGAAGCATTTAAAAAGTGACGGTCCTGACGTTTGTATTCATACAGTATTTATCGTTACCGTCTGACCACAAACAAACCCTGAGGCTGCACCATGCTCAGTTTGTATTCCGCTATAAACAAAATAGTTACTGGCAATAGATATTTTTCAACCAGTTAACACATCACAATATCGTCTTTCCTTTATGGTATAACAAGACACAAGAACAAATACTTGTAAAAAAAACACTTTAATTAAATAAAAGAAAGAGTATACAAGTTGTTAGAAATATACAAATGTGTATTTCCTATCAAAATATGGTTATAGACTTGTTCTTTATACATTTAGACAACGGGGAAATACTACGTGCAATCCATGACTAGCTACATCTTTATTGTATAAAACTCATTATGAAAAATCTTCAATTTCATTTTCCATTTCCTGGAAAGAGAATAAGAAAATATTAGAAAACATAGAAAAACTCAATTGCTCAATGATATGTTTCATAAGTGCACTTATACATTTAAAAAAAAATACATAGTACAAATTAAAATGTATAGAATGACAAACCTTCAGCAGGGCAGTCTTGTCGTAGTCTTTGCGGTGTCTGTAGATACTCTGACACAACAAGGCGTATAGCTTCTCCAGTTGATAGACCTCATATCCCTCAGTCTTAGACACCGCTCTCTGAAGCAGCTCCTGAAATGAAGGAGCAGAAAATCAGCTCAGCACTGAGGTCTTATATCCTCCATCTTTGTCTAAACGAAGAAGGTGCCTCCGTCTGATTCCAGATCCGTTTGTGCTCTTGCCAACTCTATTGCTGTCATTGTCAAGCCAAAACATGGCTTGGCATGACAATTCCAATAGACTGCCACTGGCTAGTTGCCTTAACCACAGATCTAGGATCAGTTAACAACCTCATTAGGAGGCTCGGGCGACGAGCTGACCCTGGACCAGCTGCAGTGATAATCTGTTACCTTTAGTTTGTTGTGATCCACCACAGGGGGCTTTGTCTTCTGGTCCAGTATCTCCTGGTCAACATCCATCACCTGCTGCATCCCCTGGTACTTCAAGCCCCGCGCCGCACGCCTCACTCCTACTTCTGACAAGAGGACAGAGGGACGGAGTGAGTGTACAATTCAACAAAGTTCACTTAAAAACAGAGTGTCATTGTGGGAAGGGAGGCTGCAAACCTGTGGTATTCTCTTCCTCCACTTCCACTCTCTGAGGCTCAGTTTTGTCTGTAGTGGACGCCTGCCTCTGGGTGAATGAGGAAAATGTTGAAAACAGAGAAATGCAATCAATGCAGCAGGAGAATCATCCATACAAAAAGCAACATCCATTTTACAACAAAATAACATACATTGTCTCCCCCTTCTGGTAAGATGTGGTTTTCCTGGGGGCCAACCACCACTACAGGGTCCTGGGTGCCCTCACTGCTCTGGTCTCCAGCCCTAGCCTCCACAGCTTCCTCCACCCTGGGCTGGGTAGCCTCCGTTGTAGCCTGGCTAGCCTCCTCCGTGGTCCGGCTGTCCTTAGTGTCTTTCTCCATGGGCTGGCTGTCCTGGTTCTCCTGTTGGGCTGGTTCCTCCTGCTCCATGGGGGTCTCCTCAGCCCCGGTGATCTCCAGCTCCTCCAGGCCTGACTCTGCAGCATCACCACCCTCCTCCTCCTCACTCTCTGCCCCTCTCCTCTCCTCCTCCTCTCCAGACTCCACCACAGCAGAGTGGTCTTTAGAAGTGTGAGGAGAGGACCTTTTCCTGATGATGCCATTGCACCAGCGGCTCTTCCTGCGCTTCTTCTTCTGAGCTGCTGAGAAGTAGATGACCAGATAATCAAAGCCAATTCAAAAACCACCTTTATGAATGACTGAATGATGTGTGTAAACATGGTGAGAGAAACTGACAAGGTGTTATCATCGGTCTTTCATTACCAGCAGTTAGTAGAGGATAGATCTGGAAAGCTCTCCGTAGTCTGTCTGCAGAGTAGTGAAATGCTAACCTGTGTAGCATTGTGTGTCTGTACATTATTGAGATGCTTGCTAACCTGAAGGGCGTGGTGTGGTCACAGCTGAGGGAGCAGCAGCGGTAGACTCTTTAGAGGGGCCTGCTGCATCGGTGCTCTTGGCATCCACTGCTCTTGTCTTGGGATGAACGTGATAGTAGGATGGAGCGAACCTTGAAGTGGAGCAACCTGGAAGTTAAGAGAGGCAGTTCATATTTAAATCTATCAGGAATGCTCTTCTTTCATCCATCCAGGAGAGCAGCAGCACAGATCAACTGGTCCCTGAACTCTAGAACCCTCTGTCTGGAACTACTCTGCACCAATAGAATAACACCTGACCTCTTGTGCTACGGGACTCCTTGATATCCTCGCAGATCTTCTCAAAGTCTTCATCCAGTTCGTCTTTGACGATGGCCTGAACAGTGTCCTTCAGAGCACAGGCTCTGTGGCGGATCTGACGATCTGGAAGACACCCAGTACAGACTTGTCACATCAGTATTATTATGAAGTGATGAATGGATAGATTCATGAATTAATAGTTGGCTGAATAAAGTAATGAATGATTAGTTGAATACATTAATTTATGAAATAAATGAAACATTCTCCCATGAACAGGAATACAACATCTGTGAAAATTCTGGATATCGCCGATTTCCTACCTGAAGGATCTTTGTCAGGGTTGTATTCCAGACAGTTCTTCCAGATGAGATCCACGTCGTGTACAAACTCCTTCACGGTCACGTACTTGTGAGTGTCGATGTTGGAGAGGACAGTGGACAGGTCCATGGGCTGCTCTATAACTGTAGCATAGTCAGGTACCTAGACAAGATCCATCAAAACAACAGGTCAGCCATTGTCCATGTGATAGAGATTCTACCATGTCCATGTTTAGACAACATCTGGCCTCTTCTCTTTATTTAACCCTCATCTGATGTTTATACGTGGCTCAGAACACAGCCCTCCCCTCTAGAACACAGCCCTCCCCTCTAGAACACAGCCACTTTTACAGCAATTGATGGTCAGTCTCACTTCCTCCAGGTCGACGGGCTTGGTGAAGGCCTTGAAGCGTTTGTCCTGAGAGAGGCGGTTGGTGACATCACGCAGGAAGAGGCGGAGCTCCCTGAGAGTGTCTTCCTCCTGCTCCTCCAATCGCTGCTGCTCCTTCTCCGTCAGCATTCTCGGGGGAAGAGGGGGAGCCACGGGGAGCACCTCCAGGGCTGCAAGCACTGGGGAGGACAGGGAGGTAAGTGACTAACCACATGACTGAGCGAGTGCTGACAGCTTTGGTACAGAGAACGTGCTCCTCTAATGTTCTACTGCTTGATTACCAGCACCTCATACAATACTTACTAGTTGTGAAGTTGAGCTTGTTTAACCGTTTTGAACCAATATCCAGGATTCCACTAAAATATTTCAGAGTACAGTGCAGCCTTACCTGCTTTCTTCTTGGATGCAGGAGCTTTGGCAGCCTGGTTTAGGATGAGATCGTCAAAGAAGTTCCTTCTCTCTTGTGGGGTTGGGACCTGAACCTGGAGCACCTCTCCATACTCAGCACAGAACAGGTCCTGGACCTATGGGGGGGACATTTACCAAGATGAGTCACCAGGTGAACATAACATTCAGATGAATAGGAATGAACGAGATCATTCTGACTGATCCCCTGCTCAGAGGCCCAACTCCAACCCTCCAGCCCATCCCACAGGGGGAGGGAACCAGTGCACATTTTCTAGGGCTTGTGTCCAGTTGGTGATTAGATCTCTTTTAGTCCTCGTTTGGACTAATCTTCCAAGAGTCCTTAAAAACATCAAAATCCTTATAATCACATATAACGCACAGCAGACAAAATACACTGCCATATTGGTGATGTTAGGGGCGGTGTGTTCACTACATCCTGTTAGACTGCTGTGGGGCGGTGTGTTCACTACCATCCTGTTAGACTGCTGTGGGGCGGTGTGTTCACTACATCCTGTTAGACTGCTGTGTGGCGGTGTGTTCACTACATCATGTTAGACTGCTGTGGGGCGGTGTGTCTGTCTACAGTACCTACCTCAGGGAAGAGGCTGCTGTGGGGGACATTACAGGTGGCCAGCAGCAGGATGGGTGAGAATGAGGGGATGTCCTGTAACAAGCTGAGGAAGGTAGCTCTGAGAGCAGACCCCACCGTGTCCCACCACCGCTGGATGTGAGGGATATAAAGGATACTGGGGGACGTCCTCTTGGCCTCACAGAACATCTACAACACAACATTACAGAACAGTGTTTATATGGACATGCATGCCTCCGCACAGAATATC